>NW_027665801.1:0-2500 GCF_963924005.1 Protomyctophum bolini
CATCAGTGGTTCTCAATATTTCATGTCAAGGACCCCTAAAATAATATGTAATTGGCCCCCCTCGACCCCATCTGAAAATATGTTGTTCCAGGGACCCCCCCCCCCCCCCGCCAAGAAGCAAAGATTTGAGTTAAAAACATTCGCTCTGAAAGAATATAAATTCAAAGATTTGTGCCAAAATTTTCACGGGTTTTTTCAAAAAATAGCAGCATCTACAAGCTTGCATAGCGCGTGCACCGAGTGTCGCGCTATACAGTATGAGCTTGTAGATCTGCTGATTTTTTCAACAGCTAGACAGGGTTCCCGCCCAGAATGGGTTAACCCAGGTTGCAAATACTCCAGAGGACGTATACAGTATATAAATTTGGAGACCTCACTGTCCCACGAGAAGATTAATCGACGCCGTCCCGCCGGCTCCCCGAAAATGCTCTTGCATGCATTGCAATGGCTCGTATATATACACAGTATATAGTCTATAGGTCTGAGCCAGGATCTGCAATCTTATCTGAATGACTGTTAAAGCACCTCAGTGGCGTGCACAGATCCATTCTGAGGGGGGCAGGGGCTGCTGAAGTGAAGGGGGAAAAAAAGGGCACCTTTGTGTGGCACGTCGTTGGAACCGCAGCCGGCTGCCTTAAAGGGACACTTCACCCTTTTTGCAAAAATAAATATGTTAATGATGTTAGAAGCTTTATAGAACACTTTCCTGGGGGTCTTTATGTGTGTAATATGTGGTTTTAGATATTTTAGATTGTAGCAGTGAGCCTGTTGTCTCTGATGTCATGGACACTGGGTCTCGCTATACCTTCCTGGACTACAATTCCCATAATTCGTTGGTGCTCTGTTCCTCCTTGTGGATAGGGGGGAGAGCTGTCTTAGTGAGACAACATGTAGTCCAGGAAGGAAGTGAGCCCAGTGTCCATGACATCAGAGACAACAGGCTCACTGCTACAATCTAAAATATCTAAACCACATATTATTACACACACAAAGACCCCCAGGAAAGTGTTCTAAAGCTTCTAAACGTCATTAACGTATATGTTTTTGCAAAAAGGGTGAAGTTGTCCCTTCAATAGTGCGCAAGATTTATTAGATTCTGGGGCATGAATAATATATTAGATGCTTTTAATCCAGAATTGATCGACGTCACCATGGGCCACATACTGTACTCATGTATACTGTAAAAAAAAAAATTGCTGTTCGCCGAGGGCAAAAGGGCAAAAGTGTCTTATCTGTGCACGCGCCCCTTGAAGCGCTTGTATAAATGGATGCATGATTAACCCCCTTTGGTGTTTCATAACCAAAGCATTATGTTATACTTTAGCTATTGAAAAATAGCAGATCTACAAGCTCATAGCACCGCTAAGAGCTTGTACGTATAGGTCTGCTATTTTTGAAAAGTCGTGAAATTGCGGCACAAATCTTTGAATAATATATATTCTTTCAGAAGACTCATTTTTTTAATTTCGACGTCAGGCCTTATATAAGCACATTACAAATAGTACATGTTAGATTGTGTCCTCTTGATTGTATATATAATAGCTGTCACTGTCACTTGGGACACAAAATAGGCGTGCTTGACCATGTACGTATACAGTATTAAGTATACTGTATATATTCCCTATATAGCTCAGACCTGACGTATATATACGCTCAAGTCAACGGCCATGAGGACAGATTGATGAATCCTGAAAGTGACGGGCGGTCTCAACTCAAGCGCGCGCGCACGCGTTTTTTTTTCTTTTTGGTCTGCAATGCATGCAGCGCAAGCTTTGATAAATGATGTGTTGTCATGATGCAAGTCACCAACCCCTTCATCAGGGGAGTTAGGGGTATACACTCTCCTCTCTCTCTCTCTCTAACTCCTGATATAAATCTGCTTTAATGTATTCCATAATCAATAAGGAGCCCAACACAGTCGCGCGGTTACTCATTTTATACATCACTATACTTCCATGTGGCTCCTGAGTCTGCGTGCGTGCGTGTGCGTGCGTGCGTGTGCGTGCGTGCGTTAGTCCGGCCACGTAGTCGGACTAATGGGCCGTCGGAACTAATGCATGTCCCTCCTCCCCAACCCCCCCCCCCCCCCCCCCCCCCCCCCTCCGCCTCTGTGTGTGTGATACGGAGAGAGAGAGAGAGAGAGAGAGAGAGAGAGAGAGAGAGAGAGAGAGAGAGAGAGAGAGAGAGACAGACAAAGAGAGCAGAGCGCACACATACGTAGGAAGACTTATATACAGTATATAATATATGAATGAATGGGACCAGTCTCTGTACGGTCTGTCTGCCGTCCGTGCATCATGTGGTGTGTGTGTGTGTGTGTGTGTGTGTGTGTGTGTGTGTGTGTGAGCAATATGCTCCGCGCACATTGCTGTGCACGTGGCACTTTGCTATACAGCATGCAGTCATATCGCCCCTCATAAATCTCTACGTCTGTATAAGCCCCCGAGTGCATGAATGCATGCATGGTGTGTGTGTGTGTGTGTGTGTGTGTGTGTGTGTG
>NW_027665801.1:5000-12500 GCF_963924005.1 Protomyctophum bolini
CTCTCGGTGGCGCGCTATGAGCTTGTAGATCTGCTATTTTTCAATAGCTGAAGCGTGACATGATGCTAACACCAAAAGGGGTTAACACAACATGTGCCTCTTATCATGATGATGATGATGATGTAGAAAGCCAAATGGCACCCTGATGACATTATGGATGACGTCCTCCGGTGACTTCGGTGACGTCGTACAGTATACAGGACTACTGTATATAGGCCAGATCACAGCCCATAATGGGGATGATCTTTATACGTCATTTCCTAGGACGTCTTCAACCTGGGTTGAAATATTAATACAGCTAACTAATTTTAAGTCGAGATTAAAAAGAAAAGTCTTCTAAATTCTGACAGTTTTCTGAAATACCTCGTGTTTCTGTATCAGCGGTGCTCAATATTTCCCCCTTTTGTTGTTTGTAGCGTTTATGTTACACTTTAGCTATTGAAAAATAGCAGATCTACAAGCTCATATAGCGCGCTATACGAGCTTGTGGGTCTGGTATTTTTGAAAAAAACGTGGCGCAAATCTATGAACATATATTCTTTCAGAGCGAACGTTTTTTTATATAATCTTTGCTTCATGGGAGGTCCCTGGAACAACATATTTTCAGATGGGGGGTCGGTGGTGGCCAATTATAATTTCTGGGGGTCCTTGACATGAAAATGGAGCACCACTGATACAGAAACATGAGGTCTTTCAGAAAGCCGTCAGGATTTAGAAGACATTCTTTTCTTAAATCTCGACGTCAGGCCTAAATGGGTTATCTTGCCGTTGACTTGGCCAGTAAAGTATATAACATACCAGAATAAAAAAAGCTCTGTAAAAAGTCCATAGACTTTGCTGCCACAGAAGAACACACAAAGCCACGTAAGTTGCAGAAGTTGGAGTGGCTATATATACAGTATCAGCACCACTCAAAAAAAAACAGAAGCACATAAAGCAGCCCCAAAACCCAGATCACGAAGAGAAGGACGAGTACTTCATCATTGTCTCCCACTGTACACAATACTCCCCCCCCCCCCCCGATGGCCACTTTACACAGAAAGAGCTCCAGATTGTACAGTACTAGGAATGTTGCACCCTGAGCCGCGCCTATAACAGTACAGTCAAGTACAGTATACGATGTACAGTACAGCCCCACCTCCTGAGCCCTATAGTCCTATAGACGGCTCGGCCAGATGGCCAGCTTTGCAGTTGCAGACGTAACATTTTTCAGAGAGAGAGAGAGAGAGAGAGAGAGAGAGAGAACGAGAGAGAGCTAGTATGAGAGAGCACAATAGAGTACAATAGAGTAGTGCGAGTGAGTGAGTGAGCAAGTGAGTGAGTGAGTGTGACCATTATCTTGACACACACACACATACACACACTCCACGGACACTTTAATAATAATAGTACATTTTGATAATTTGCATATTGTATTGTGTAAGCTAATGTTCTATCTGTATGTTTGATATTGTTTTGTGTTATACTTTTATTTTATTTTATTTTTTTGCTGCATTGTATGCTTTGGCAATACTGTAGTTACCGGTAGTATACATTCATGCCAATAAAGCTAATTTAATTGAATTTGAGTGAGTGAGTGAGTGAGTGAGTGAGTGAGTGCGGGGCGCTAGCCCCTCCTATACACATGGGTTTAATGTTTGTCTTTAGTTCAAAGTTTGTTCAGTAAACGCATTGACAGCGAAGGGAACATTCACGTCATAATGTGTCGTTTGCGTCATATTGTCTCTTTGTTGTTAATGGCGTTTAATGTTTGTGTTGGCGCCGTTTGTTTTACATCACCATTACGTCACCTATAATCCACATGAGTTAGACTTTAATATTAGTATTGTATACTTCTATATACTATACTGATGTACAGCACTTTGGTCAACCTTTGTCGTTTTAAAACGTGCTTTGTAAATAAAGTTTGATTTGATACTACTATCTCAGAGACAAATATTGTATAGGCTACTTATACTCCACTACAATAGTTTGATAACTTTAGTTACCAGTTAGTGTTAAACGTGGGCTAAAATCCGTGATTTCGTGATGAAATATGCAGGGTTTTTTTTACTGTATATGTGATTTTATGCAGTGAAAGTGCGGGAAGTTGTGAAAATGTGCAAACTATATGCTCAGAAATGCTCACAATACGTCGCGAAACGCACACTGTGACGTGTTGTGAGCTTAACCCATTCTGACCTGAGATCAGATTCATACCAGGTTTCCACTGGACACACACACACTGGTCTGCTTAACCCATTCTGACCTGAGATCAGATTCTAAAAATGTCAGTCGTTCTTCGATTTTTCAAAAATAGCAGACCTACAAGCTCATAGCGCGCCACTCGGTGGCGCGCTATGAGCTTGTAGATCTGCTATTTTTCAATAGCTAAAGCATAACATGATGCTAACACCAAAATGGGTTCCCGTTCAGAATGGGTTAATGTACAGTAGATCTGCTATTTTCAAAAGATGTTTCATACATTTTACACATAATATGATAACTTGATAACATTCTGCATATAACGAGTACTTTTACTTTTGGTAAGTATACCGTATTTTGATGCCAATACTTTTGTACTTTTGCTCAAGTCAAATTTGATTACCAGACTTTTACTGTTTCGACTGTTTCTACATACATATTGATATACTTTTACTTAAGTCCACCACTGGTACCGAGTCACGGCAGCTGAACTAAAAGGCCTTTTTCCTGAGCACACATCTAAGCCACACATAAGTTACGATAAGATAAGATAAGAATAAAAATGGTCTTAACTGCAACAGCCGCAACAGTAACCTCGGGTTCAGAGAACGCAAGAACGTACGCAAGAGAGAGTTCATTGTTCATTTTGTGTTTCTGTAATTTGATCTTGGAAGAAGACAACCCACACACACACATACACACACACACGCCCACGCACACGCACACACGCACACACACACGCACACACACACACACACACACACACACACACACACACACACACACACACACACAATATGCCAAAAGCACAGGGAGGGAGGAGGCCTTCATCCTGACTTGGCTGTACCGTATATCATTACAGGAAGATAGTCCTGATTAAGGCTATTAGCTAATTGATAGTTTTTATAGTGCTGGCCAGTACACTGGGCACTGGGCAGGCCCCCCCCCCAGCCCCCCCCCCCCCCCCCACATGCTGACACCACAACACTGTCAAGATGCACTCCGCTTCGCTCGTCAGCACTTAACCCATTCTGACCTGAGATCAGATTCATACGAGGCTTCCACTGGGACGCACACACTGGTCCGATTAACCCATTCTGACCTGAGATCAGATTTTTTTTTTAAAGTCAGTCGTTCTTCGATTTAAAAAAAAAATAGCAGACCTACAAGCTCGTAGCGCGCCACTCGGTGGCTGCACTACGAGCTTGTAGATCTGCTATTTTTCAATAGCTAAAGCATAACATGATGCTAACACCAAAATGGGTTCCCGTTCAGAATGGGTTAAACAACGCCGGAGAACTCTCGAAACAGTTTGCAGAAAATGTGCTTTCATATAAAAGGAGCAGACGAACTGACTGTTGTTCCCCCAAATACTTTTGCATTTTCTATACTTATATAGTTCACCTTTTTGATATAGTTATATAGAGAGACCGGAAAGAATGGAAATGGAGAGCTGGAAAGGAGGCGCTCGGGGGGGGGGTTTGTGGCACACACAGGTAAAGGTCCTAGTGCCCACCACCACCACAGAGACTTAATAAGGATGGAATCAAATCCGCCACGACATGCATCTGGCCTGCATGGGCCAAGTTGTCTATACGAATTATACGATAATAATTAATTTACGATTATACCGTCTCTGTGTTCACGGGAATGGGATGCCGGGCACGGGCATCATGCAGGCCCCTCCTCCTCCTCCACCACCAGCAGCTCTCTATAGTCAACGGTCATTTATATTGACCAGATCTGTATATTATATATTCGCTTTTACCCCTTTTTTACCACTTTTTTCATGTTGTTTGTCTTTTTGGTTTTTTGTACGTTGATCTTATGTATATGGACTATTGTCTGAAATAAAGATTATATATATATATATATATATATATATATATATATATATATATATATATATATATAGATGGCGGAGTTGAGAAAAATAATATAAGTGCCTCTCTCTGGCAGGCATATTTTTTTTAGAACTCGCTTAAAGGAGAATTCCATGCTAGAATGCTTTCTTATCTTTTTTACCTTTCTTTGTAGTTGTTACGTCCCCACCAAAGAGGTCCAGGTGTTTTTTTGTGCAAAAACTCCTTATTGGCTATTTTCCCTATACCATAAGCCCTCAATGAATTGCATTGAATTGAATGGGAATTGAATGGGGCTATGGGGTGTTACGCTAGTTCGCTTATTTCCATCGAAAGAAGTAGTAAAGTGTGCCGCTTGGGATATTATTTACATTATGAAAGAGAGGATATACACAAAGAAATTATAATTCTGAGCAATGGAAATAAGCGAATTAGCACAACACCCCATAGCCCCATTCAATTCAATGCAATTCGTTGAGGGCTTATGGTAGGGGAAATAGCCAATAAGGAGCTTTTGCACAAAATAACACCTGGACCTCTTTGGTGGGGACGTGACAACTACAAAGAAAGGTAAGAAAGCCTTTTAGTATGGAATTCTCCTTTAACGCTCTGGAACCAAACCTATATAGGGCAGCCGTGACAAGACAACACAGATAAAGACATGAGTATATATAATATATATAATATACTATATATATATTATATAGGGGATAAAGGAACTGGCATATAGTGGGGGGGGGTCAGGGTGGTTATTTGATACGCCAAAAAGGAACAAATGACAGCGATATAGGCACAAGAGGAAGCCACTGCAGGCTGGACCTGATCCTAGACCAGCCAGGAGAACATATCTCTGGAATGAGCGCACTACGCTACATGTGGTGAGAAAAGGCACAGCAAAATGGCTTCAGGTGTCTTAACCCACATTCTGACCCGAGATCAGATTCTAAAAAAATGTCTTCTACATCCCGACAGTTTTCTGAAAAAGCTATGTTTCTGTGTCAGTCGTTCTTCGATTTTTCGAAAATAGCTAGACCTACAAGCTCGTAGCGCGATTAAGGTCCTATAGTACTAACCTGACTCTGTCAGATTGGAAGAGACGCTTGCTTCACAATCACATTATGATTCACAAAGTATATACTTCCACCTGGGATCTCTGTAGCCCAATAATCGCTGAAGAAATTATGAATAACAACAAGGATTTTAAAAAGCTCAACTAAAAGCAAAGAGTGTAGAAGACTTAGTATAGGTCTTGAGCTGTGTCTGCCAGTAGTGGAAGCAGAAAGCTGCTTCAACGTGTTTTTTTAGGCACATTGAGCAGGCCAGCAGTGGAGGACCTGATGATGGGGCGGTTTGGGACATATCCAGGCAGGCAGTCATGTAGGTACATAGGAAGGTGCCATTGAGAGCTTTATGAACAAGTAAAATACATTTTTTAATCAATCCTAAAAACAACCAGGAGCGAGTGCAGTGAAGCTAAAACGGGAGTAATGTGTTCTCTTATCTTAGTTTTAGTTAACCCATTTAGGCCTGACGTCGAAATTAATTTATTTAATGTATTTTTTCTGAAACACCTCATGTTTCTACATCAGTGGTTCTCATGGCATGTCACCTCCTCAGCCCCGTTCATTATGCTATAGGGTGGGATGGCTCAGGGAAGAGGACAGAGTATATATAGTCTGTATACAGGTTGTCTAGATAAGAAGGTTATAGGTATATATATATATATATATTCCCATATCATATATTTATACTATTGTATTTATTGCATGCCTTCTATCTTGAAGCACCGTGAATAAACAACAGTTCACTTGCCAGCCTAAAGCCTTCAACAGCGCAAAAGACACACACGTGCGCGACACACAGAGGGATCACCGCTGAACTCACTGAGCCTGCCGTTTCGGCACAAAAATGGAGTCAACTTTGTTCTATTGTTATGCCCACCCCCCCCCCCCCCCCACCTGTGCCCTATACCGACTAGTCATAAAAAAAGTGTAACCCCTTAAAAGTCATTCGGCGCCACAGCGCCATCTGGTGGAGGAGGGCTCTCGCAGCCACAGGTGCATTTTCAATGGAGAGCACTATCAATTCCGATCATTTGATTTGAGCATCTGCCGAACCGAATTTTCCCGATACGACATTTCTAACTTTTATAATATCACTTATACCATATCACAATACTACAATATGCCAAATCACAGGCAATATCCAGTCTAATATCATGATATGGATATAATATTGATACTATATAGGGATGTCCCGATCACGTTTTTTGGCTCCCGATCCGATTTCCGATCATTTGAACATGACGTGATCGGCCCCGGATTTCCGATCACCAGATCCGATCGGGACAACCCTATAGCGAGCACCATTAGTTTGAAAGCCATTTGGCTGGAAATCATGGAAGCACAAATCCGCTATGTGACATGTCCCGCAATTGTCATTTAAATCAACCCAAAACCTATACTTCTTGTAAGCTTGTAAGATGCTATCGTTTAGAGAAATCAGCAGCAAAATGAAGCTTTATTTTGACCCAAAAAGAAGAATCTGAGATATTAGCCTTCAAAAAGCCAGACAGAATAAGCCTGCGGATTTTTCATTTCCGTGTTTTTTTTGTTTTGTTTTTACTGCACCGGAACCGGAATGTTATGAGTGAGCGTAATCAAATGAGGAGGTATACATATACAGTACATACATACAGTATATAGGTACAATAGACGCAATTGGTGATACATGAGTTAACCTCTTTCTATACATCTGCAGGTGGCTGAAATTGGTAACTGGCCCCTATTAAAAAAAAAGTAAAAAGTATAAGCTTATCACCTTCCGGGCCTCAAGGCTTCAAGGCCTCAAGGCCTGGAACCAGCAGGCTCCGGAAAACAGCTTTTACGACCGGGCAAACCAAGCTTAGGAACTAATGGCCTGTTGCCTGTCTGCCTGTCACACACACGCACGCAAGGCACGCACGCACACACGCACGCACTGCAACGCACACACGCACGCACGCAACGCACGCACGCAACGCACGCACGCGCGCAAGCAACGCACGCACGCAACGCACGCACGCACGCACGCAAGGCAGTCCCTCTTCCTGTTTTTCTAGTAATTTTATATGGGGAACAAAATAAGAAATAATAATAATAATAATAATCTTCAATATTCGGGCCAATTTGTAAGACAATAACGCACGCACGCACGCACGCACACACACAGTATGTGCAGAGAGATAACCGGAAATCCCCGCCCATTCGCTTGCATGGAATTGCTCAACCAGTGCATACTACTTTTTTTTTTTACCCTGTCTTCCGGTTTGGGGAAGATGACGGGAGGGGCCTATCTGGGGCCTCTAGGTCATCTCACAGGGCGGGGCCTATCTGGGGCCTCTAGGTCGTCTCACAGGGAGGGGCCTATCTGAGGCCTCTAGGTCGTCTCACAGGGAGGGGCCTATCTGAGGCCT
>NW_027665800.1:0-62176 GCF_963924005.1 Protomyctophum bolini
GGAATTTTTGATGTCTCATACTTGTGTTTTGGACTCTCAGAGGCTCCTGAGTCTTATCGGTAGAACCCCCATTACCTAACCCTAAATCTTGAAAATAACACAAGTGTCAAAACACTTCCGGGTTCGCTGTTGCGCCCCCTTCTGGACATTTTAGACAAAACTCTCAAGAGGGAAAAAGATTCGCAGTGGCCTACTTAGTACGTAGGCAAAGGTTTTTTTTTTTTTGAATTTTTTTGTGCAATTTTAATGGCAGACAAATGGTGGCGCTGTTGCCGCTAGGAAGCTCAGAAATCAATGAGGACAACAGATTCCGAATCGGGTCGCCATTACGGAATTTTAGATGTCTCATACTTGTGTCCTGGACGTTCAGAGGCTCCTGGGTCTTATCGGTAAGATTACCGGTAATCTTGCGAACCCCCATTGCCTAACCCTAACCCTAACCCTAACCCTTTAAAGTGCGATAGCTCCTCCCACAAAGGTCGACACGGTCCCATCTTTTAGTATGTTATATAGCTTGTCGAGACGGACATTTGGATATGTGTCTCTCCGCACACGGTCGCACGGTTCCTAACCCTAGGGTTAGCCTTTAAAGTGCGATAGCTCCTCCCACAAAGGTCGACACGGTCCCATCTTTTAGTATGTTATATAGCTTGTCGAGACGGACATTTGGATATGTGTCTCTCCGCACACGGTCGCACGGTTCCTAACCCTAGGGTTAGCCTTTAAAGTGCGATAGCTCCTCCCACAAAGGTCGACACGGTCCCATCTTTTAGTATGTTATATAGCTTGTCGAGACGGACATTTGGATATGTGTCTCTCCGCACACGGTCGCACGGTTCCTAACCCTAGGGTTAGCCTTTAAAGTGCGATAGCTCCTCCCACAAAGGTCAGAAATAAAAGTTAGTCACGTCCACGCGTAGCCATCGATAAGACGAACGCGATGATATGTGGCTCGCTTCTGGTACTCAATTTTAAGTTTAGCATTTCAACCAAAAACACATTCTTAGTGTCAAAACACTTCCGGGTTCGCTTTGCGCCCCCTTCTGGACATTTTAGACAAAACTCTCAAGAGGGAAAAAGATTCGCAGTGGCCTACTTAGTACGTAGGCAAAAGTTTTTTTTTTTTTGAATTTTTTTGTGCAATTTCAATGGCAGACAAATGGTGGCGCTGTTGCCGCTAGGAAGCTCAGAAATCAATGAGGACAACAGATTCCGAATCGGGTCGCCATTACGGAATTTTAGATGTCTCATACTTGTGTCCTGGACGTTCAGAGGCTCCTGGGTCTTATCGGTAAGATTACCGGTAATCTTGCGAACCCCCATTGCCTAACCCTAACCCTAACCCTAACCCTTTAAAGTGCGATAGCTCCTCCCACAAAGGTCGACACGGTCCCATCTTTTAGTATGTTATATAGCTTGTCGAGACGGACATTTGGATATGTGTCTCTCCGCACACGGTCGCACGGTTCCTAACCCTAGGGTTAGCCTTTAAAGTGCGATAGCTCCTCCCACAAAGGTCGACACGGTCCCATCTTTTAGTATGTTATATAGCTTGTCGAGACGGACATTTGGATATGTGTCTCTCCGCACACGGTCGCACGGTTCCTAACCCTAGGGTTAGCCTTTAAAGTGCGATAGCTCCTCCCACAAAGGTCGACACGGTCCCATCTTTTAGTATGTTATATAGCTTGTCGAGACGGACATTTGGATATGTGTCTCTCCGCACACGGTCGCACGGTTCCTAACCCTAGGGTTAGCCTTTAAAGTGCGATAGCTCCTCCCACAAAGGTCAGAAATAAAAGTTAGTCACGTCCACGCGTAGCCATCGATAAGACGAACGCGATGATATGTGGCTCGCTTCTGGTACTCAATTTTAAGTTTAGCATTTCAACCAAAAACACATTCTTAGTGTCAAAACACTTCCGGGTTCGCTTTGCGCCCCCTTCTGGACATTTTAGACAAAACTCTCAAGAGGGAAAAAGATTCGCAGTGGCCTACTTAGTACGTAGGCAAAAGTTTTTTTTTTTTTGAATTTTTTTGTGCAATTTCAATGGCAGACAAATGGTGGCGCTGTTGCCGCTAGGAAGCTCAGAAATCAATGAGGACAACAGATTCCGAATCGGGTCGCCATTACGGAATTTTTGATGTCTCATACTTGTGTTTTGGACTCTCAGAGGCTCCTGAGTCTTATCGGTAGAACCCCCATTACCTAACCCTAAATCTTGAAAATAACACAAGTGTCAAAACACTTCCGGGTTCGCTGTTGCGCCCCCTTCTGGACATTTTAGACAAAACTCTCAAGAGGGAAAAAGATTCGCAGTGGCCTACTTAGTACGTAGGCAAAAGTTTTTTTTTTTTTGAATTTTTTTGTGCAATTTTAATGGCAGACAAATGGTGGCGCTGTTGCCGCTAGGAAGCTCAGAAATCAATGAGGACAACAGATTCCGAATCGGGTCGCCATTACGGAATTTTAGATGTCTCATACTTGTGTCCTGGACGTTCAGAGGCTCCTGGGTCTTATCGGTAAGATTACCGGTAATCTTGCGAACCCCCATTGCCTAACCCTAACCCTAACCCTAACCCTTTAAAGTGCGATAGCTCCTCCCACAAAGGTCGACACGGTCCCATCTTTTAGTATGTTATATAGCTTGTCGAGACGGACATTTGGATATGTGTCTCTCCGCACACGGTCGCACGGTTCCTAACCCTAGGGTTAGCCTTTAAAGTGCGATAGCTCCTCCCACAAAGGTCGACACGGTCCCATCTTTTAGTATGTTATATAGCTTGTCGAGACGGACATTTGGATATGTGTCTCTCCGCACACGGTCGCACGGTTCCTAACCCTAGGGTTAGCCTTTAAAGTGCGATAGCTCCTCCCACAAAGGTCGACACGGTCCCATCTTTTAGTATGTTATATAGCTTGTCGAGACGGACATTTGGATATGTGTCTCTCCGCACACGGTCGCACGGTTCCTAACCCTAGGGTTAGCCTTTAAAGTGCGATAGCTCCTCCCACAAAGGTCAGAAATAAAAGTTAGTCACGTCCACGCGTAGCCATCGATAAGACGAACGCGATGATATGTGGCTCGCTTCTGGTACTCAATTTTAAGTTTAGCATTTCAACCAAAAACACATTCTTAGTGTCAAAACACTTCCGGGTTCGCTTTGCGCCCCCTTCTGGACATTTTAGACAAAACTCTCAAGAGGGAAAAAGATTCGCAGTGGCCTACTTAGTACGTAGGCAAAAGTTTTTTTTTTTTTGAATTTTTTTGTGCAATTTCAATGGCAGACAAATGGTGGCGCTGTTGCCGCTAGGAAGCTCAGAAATCAATGAGGACAACAGATTCCGAATCGGGTCGCCATTACGGAATTTTAGATGTCTCATACTTGTGTCCTGGACGTTCAGAGGCTCCTGGGTCTTATCGGTAAGATTACCGGTAATCTTGCGAACCCCCATTGCCTAACCCTAACCCTAACCCTAACCCTTTAAAGTGCGATAGCTCCTCCCACAAAGGTCGACACGGTCCCATCTTTTAGTATGTTATATAGCTTGTCGAGACGGACATTTGGATATGTGTCTCTCCGCACACGGTCGCACGGTTCCTAACCCTAGGGTTAGCCTTTAAAGTGCGATAGCTCCTCCCACAAAGGTCGACACGGTCCCATCTTTTAGTATGTTATATAGCTTGTCGAGACGGACATTTGGATATGTGTCTCTCCGCACACGGTCGCACGGTTCCTAACCCTAGGGTTAGCCTTTAAAGTGCGATAGCTCCTCCCACAAAGGTCGACACGGTCCCATCTTTTAGTATGTTATATAGCTTGTCGAGACGGACATTTGGATATGTGTCTCTCCGCACACGGTCGCACGGTTCCTAACCCTAGGGTTAGCCTTTAAAGTGCGATAGCTCCTCCCACAAAGGTCAGAAATAAAAGTTAGTCACGTCCACGCGTAGCCATCGATAAGACGAACGCGATGATATGTGGCTCGCTTCTGGTACTCAATTTTAAGTTTAGCATTTCAACCAAAAACACATTCTTAGTGTCAAAACACTTCCGGGTTCGCTTTGCGCCCCCTTCTGGACATTTTAGACAAAACTCTCAAGAGGGAAAAAGATTCGCAGTGGCCTACTTAGTACGTAGGCAAAAGTTTTTTTTTTTTTGAATTTTTTTGTGCAATTTCAATGGCAGACAAATGGTGGCGCTGTTGCCGCTAGGAAGCTCAGAAATCAATGAGGACAACAGATTCCGAATCGGGTCGCCATTACGGAATTTTTGATGTCTCATACTTGTGTTTTGGACTCTCAGAGGCTCCTGAGTCTTATCGGTAGAACCCCCATTACCTAACCCTAAATCTTGAAAATAACACAAGTGTCAAAACACTTCCGGGTTCGCTGTTGCGCCCCCTTCTGGACATTTTAGACAAAACTCTCAAGAGGGAAAAAGATTCGCAGTGGCCTACTTAGTACGTAGGCAAAAGTTTTTTTTTTTTTGAATTTTTTTGTGCAATTTTAATGGCAGACAAATGGTGGCGCTGTTGCCGCTAGGAAGCTCAGAAATCAATGAGGACAACAGATTCCGAATCGGGTCGCCATTACGGAATTTTAGATGTCTCATACTTGTGTCCTGGACGTTCAGAGGCTCCTGGGTCTTATCGGTAAGATTACCGGTAATCTTGCGAACCCCCATTGCCTAACCCTAACCCTAACCCTAACCCTTTAAAGTGCGATAGCTCCTCCCACAAAGGTCGACACGGTCCCATCTTTTAGTATGTTATATAGCTTGTCGAGACGGACATTTGGATATGTGTCTCTCCGCACACGGTCGCACGGTTCCTAACCCTAGGGTTAGCCTTTAAAGTGCGATAGCTCCTCCCACAAAGGTCGACACGGTCCCATCTTTTAGTATGTTATATAGCTTGTCGAGACGGACATTTGGATATGTGTCTCTCCGCACACGGTCGCACGGTTCCTAACCCTAGGGTTAGCCTTTAAAGTGCGATAGCTCCTCCCACAAAGGTCGACACGGTCCCATCTTTTAGTATGTTATATAGCTTGTCGAGACGGACATTTGGATATGTGTCTCTCCGCACACGGTCGCACGGTTCCTAACCCTAGGGTTAGCCTTTAAAGTGCGATAGCTCCTCCCACAAAGGTCAGAAATAAAAGTTAGTCACGTCCACGCGTAGCCATCGATAAGACGAACGCGATGATATGTGGCTCGCTTCTGGTACTCAATTTTAAGTTTAGCATTTCAACCAAAAACACATTCTTAGTGTCAAAACACTTCCGGGTTCGCTTTGCGCCCCCTTCTGGACATTTTAGACAAAACTCTCAAGAGGGAAAAAGATTCGCAGTGGCCTACTTAGTACGTAGGCAAAAGTTTTTTTTTTTTTGAATTTTTTTGTGCAATTTCAATGGCAGACAAATGGTGGCGCTGTTGCCGCTAGGAAGCTCAGAAATCAATGAGGACAACAGATTCCGAATCGGGTCGCCATTACGGAATTTTAGATGTCTCATACTTGTGTCCTGGACGTTCAGAGGCTCCTGGGTCTTATCGGTAAGATTACCGGTAATCTTGCGAACCCCCATTGCCTAACCCTAACCCTAACCCTAACCCTTTAAAGTGCGATAGCTCCTCCCACAAAGGTCGACACGGTCCCATCTTTTAGTATGTTATATAGCTTGTCGAGACGGACATTTGGATATGTGTCTCTCCGCACACGGTCGCACGGTTCCTAACCCTAGGGTTAGCCTTTAAAGTGCGATAGCTCCTCCCACAAAGGTCGACACGGTCCCATCTTTTAGTATGTTATATAGCTTGTCGAGACGGACATTTGGATATGTGTCTCTCCGCACACGGTCGCACGGTTCCTAACCCTAGGGTTAGCCTTTAAAGTGCGATAGCTCCTCCCACAAAGGTCGACACGGTCCCATCTTTTAGTATGTTATATAGCTTGTCGAGACGGACATTTGGATATGTGTCTCTCCGCACACGGTCGCACGGTTCCTAACCCTAGGGTTAGCCTTTAAAGTGCGATAGCTCCTCCCACAAAGGTCAGAAATAAAAGTTAGTCACGTCCACGCGTAGCCATCGATAAGACGAACGCGATGATATGTGGCTCGCTTCTGGTACTCAATTTTAAGTTTAGCATTTCAACCAAAAACACATTCTTAGTGTCAAAACACTTCCGGGTTCGCTTTGCGCCCCCTTCTGGACATTTTAGACAAAACTCTCAAGAGGGAAAAAGATTCGCAGTGGCCTACTTAGTACGTAGGCAAAAGTTTTTTTTTTTTTGAATTTTTTTGTGCAATTTCAATGGCAGACAAATGGTGGCGCTGTTGCCGCTAGGAAGCTCAGAAATCAATGAGGACAACAGATTCCGAATCGGGTCGCCATTACGGAATTTTTGATGTCTCATACTTGTGTTTTGGACTCTCAGAGGCTCCTGAGTCTTATCGGTAGAACCCCCATTACCTAACCCTAAATCTTGAAAATAACACAAGTGTCAAAACACTTCCGGGTTCGCTGTTGCGCCCCCTTCTGGACATTTTAGACAAAACTCTCAAGAGGGAAAAAGATTCGCAGTGGCCTACTTAGTACGTAGGCAAAGGTTTTTTTTTTTTTGAATTTTTTTGTGCAATTTTAATGGCAGACAAATGGTGGCGCTGTTGCCGCTAGGAAGCTCAGAAATCAATGAGGACAACAGATTCCGAATCGGGTCGCCATTACGGAATTTTAGATGTCTCATACTTGTGTCCTGGACGTTCAGAGGCTCCTGGGTCTTATCGGTAAGATTACCGGTAATCTTGCGAACCCCCATTGCCTAACCCTAACCCTAACCCTAACCCTTTAAAGTGCGATAGCTCCTCCCACAAAGGTCGACACGGTCCCATCTTTTAGTATGTTATATAGCTTGTCGAGACGGACATTTGGATATGTGTCTCTCCGCACACGGTCGCACGGTTCCTAACCCTAGGGTTAGCCTTTAAAGTGCGATAGCTCCTCCCACAAAGGTCGACACGGTCCCATCTTTTAGTATGTTATATAGCTTGTCGAGACGGACATTTGGATATGTGTCTCTCCGCACACGGTCGCACGGTTCCTAACCCTAGGGTTAGCCTTTAAAGTGCGATAGCTCCTCCCACAAAGGTCGACACGGTCCCATCTTTTAGTATGTTATATAGCTTGTCGAGACGGACATTTGGATATGTGTCTCTCCGCACACGGTCGCACGGTTCCTAACCCTAGGGTTAGCCTTTAAAGTGCGATAGCTCCTCCCACAAAGGTCAGAAATAAAAGTTAGTCACGTCCACGCGTAGCCATCGATAAGACGAACGCGATGATATGTGGCTCGCTTCTGGTACTCAATTTTAAGTTTAGCATTTCAACCAAAAACACATTCTTAGTGTCAAAACACTTCCGGGTTCGCTTTGCGCCCCCTTCTGGACATTTTAGACAAAACTCTCAAGAGGGAAAAAGATTCGCAGTGGCCTACTTAGTACGTAGGCAAAAGTTTGTTTTTTTTTGAATTTTTTTGTGCAATTTCAATGGCAGACAAATGGTGGCGCTGTTGCCGCTAGGAAGCTCAGAAATCAATGAGGACAACAGATTCCGAATCGGGTCGCCATTACGGAATTTTTGATGTCTCATACTTGTGTTTTGGACTCTCAGAGGCTCCTGAGTCTTATCGGTAGAACCCCCATTACCTAACCCTAAATCTTGAAAATAACACAAGTGTCAAAACACTTCCGGGTTCGCTGTTGCGCCCCCTTCTGGACATTTTAGACAAAACTCTCAAGAGGGAAAAAGATTCGCAGTGGCCTACTTAGTACGTAGGCAAAGGTTTTTTTTTTTTTGAATTTTTTTGTGCAATTTTAATGGCAGACAAATGGTGGCGCTGTTGCCGCTAGGAAGCTCAGAAATCAATGAGGACAACAGATTCCGAATCGGGTCGCCATTACGGAATTTTAGATGTCTCATACTTGTGTCCTGGACGTTCAGAGGCTCCTGGGTCTTATCGGTAAGATTACCGGTAATCTTGCGAACCCCCATTGCCTAACCCTAACCCTAACCCTAACCCTTTAAAGTGCGATAGCTCCTCCCACAAAGGTCGACACGGTCCCATCTTTTAGTATGTTATATAGCTTGTCGAGACGGACATTTGGATATGTGTCTCTCCGCACACGGTCGCACGGTTCCTAACCCTAGGGTTAGCCTTTAAAGTGCGATAGCTCCTCCCACAAAGGTCGACACGGTCCCATCTTTTAGTATGTTATATAGCTTGTCGAGACGGACATTTGGATATGTGTCTCTCCGCACACGGTCGCACGGTTCCTAACCCTAGGGTTAGCCTTTAAAGTGCGATAGCTCCTCCCACAAAGGTCGACACGGTCCCATCTTTTAGTATGTTATATAGCTTGTCGAGACGGACATTTGGATATGTGTCTCTCCGCACACGGTCGCACGGTTCCTAACCCTAGGGTTAGCCTTTAAAGTGCGATAGCTCCTCCCACAAAGGTCAGAAATAAAAGTTAGTCACGTCCACGCGTAGCCATCGATAAGACGAACGCGATGATATGTGGCTCGCTTCTGGTACTCAATTTTAAGTTTAGCATTTCAACCAAAAACACATTCTTAGTGTCAAAACACTTCCGGGTTCGCTTTGCGCCCCCTTCTGGACATTTTAGACAAAACTCTCAAGAGGGAAAAAGATTCGCAGTGGCCTACTTAGTACGTAGGCAAAAGTTTTTTTTTTTTTGAATTTTTTTGTGCAATTTCAATGGCAGACAAATGGTGGCGCTGTTGCCGCTAGGAAGCTCAGAAATCAATGAGGACAACAGATTCCGAATCGGGTCGCCATTACGGAATTTTTGATGTCTCATACTTGTGTTTTGGACTCTCAGAGGCTCCTGAGTCTTATCGGGTCTTATCGGTAGAACCCCCATTACCTAACCCTAAATCTTGAAAATAACACAAGTGTCAAAACACTTCCGGTTCGCTGTTGCGCCCCCTTCTGGACATTTTAGACAAAACTCTCAAGAGGGAAAAAGATTCGCAGTGGCCTACTTAGTACGTAGGCAAAGGTTTTTTTTTTTTTGAATTTTTTTGTGCAATTTTAATGGCAGACAAATGGTGGCGCTGTTGCCGCTAGGAAGCTCAGAAATCAATGAGGACAACAGATTCCGAATCGGGTCGCCATTACGGAATTTTAGATGTCTCATACTTGTGTCCTGGACGTTCAGAGGCTCCTGGGTCTTATCGGTAAGATTACCGGTAATCTTGCGAACCCCCATTGCCTAACCCTAACCCTAACCCTAACCCTTTAAAGTGCGATAGCTCCTCCCACAAAGGTCGACACGGTCCCATCTTTTAGTATGTTATATAGCTTGTCGAGACGGACATTTGGATATGTGTCTCTCCGCACACGGTCGCACGGTTCCTAACCCTAGGGTTAGCCTTTAAAGTGCGATAGCTCCTCCACAAAGGTCGACACGGTCCCATCTTTTAGTATGTTATATAGCTTGTCGAGACGGACATTTGGATATGTGTCTCTCCGCACACGGTCGCACGGTTCCTAACCCTAGGGTTAGCCTTTAAAGTGCGATAGCTCCTCCCACAAAGGTCGACACGGTCCCATCTTTTAGTATGTTATATAGCTTGTCGAGACGGACATTTGGATATGTGTCTCTCCGCACACGGTCGCACGGTTCCTAACCCTAGGGTTAGCCTTTAAAGTGCGATAGCTCCTCCCACAAAGGTCAGAAATAAAAGTTAGTCACGTCCACGCGTAGCCATCGATAAGACGAACGCGATGATATGTGGCTCGCTTCTGGTACTCAATTTTAAGTTTAGCATTTCAACCAAAAACACATTCTTAGCATCGGTAACCCTATAAGCCTTTCGATCAGGTAAAACTAGGGTTATCTAGGGTTAGGGTTAGGGGCTACGGGGGTCGCACGACAATGGCGGACATATCAGATCGTAGGCCTCGGAAAGCTGGAAACGCCAACGTCAATTACTTGTCTGACGGACGTATCGTTCAAGAGCTATCGCGCGTTGAAAACTAACCCTAACCCTAGCCAATTAAGAGAACCGTAAGTCCGTGTGCTGGGAAACACATATCAGCGCGTCCGCCTCGTCGTTCTGAGTCGGAAAATGGTCTCGGTTTTTTACAGAAGTTTTCTGGCGGCTAAGTGGCTATTACACCCACTTCCCGACATCGTAGAGACACGAGACCACCACGGCTGTATTCAGCGGGAAAAAGTGAGTCTAGGGAGCCAACTCCCGACGCTCAAAGACACTCCGAAGACCCAAAGGTCAAGCGTTGACATTTTAGGCTTTATTTTGCGGCCTTGCAGCTTTAAAATTCAATAAGATATTCAAAAAAATTGCTGTCTTCACAAACAAGACTGTTTCTAAATGTTTGAAGCGTCCCGAATCCGATGGAAGTGGTTTCGTAGCTCTCCGACACTGCTAACTCTCCGCCAAATCAAAAGAGACACGTTTTTTCAGCCCCTAGAGCTCAATTATTATTTTTTTTTTCAAACAACACATTTTCTGAATCACTTTTTCATGCCGGATTTAATGGAATTGGTCCCGTCGCTCTACGACACTTCCTAAGGTCTGGGGTAAATTTTACTAAGTCCCAGAGCTTGGGGACACAAAATAAGTGCACTGGGGACTATTACCAGTCGATCCAAATCACTTGAAACATGCAAAAAAAGAAAAAAAAAGAAAAAAAAAAAAGAAAAAAAGAAAAAAAAGAAAAAAAATTCAAAAAAAAAAAAAAAAAAATCAAAAAAAAGAAAAAAAAAAGAAACTAAACCAAAAAAAAAAAAAAAAAAAAAACCTTCTTGATGTGGACTTAGACTTGTCTTAGTACTACAACTACAACCTATCTCAAACCCTCACCCTGAACCTAACCCGCAGACTTGTATACACTAACCCTAACCAGTCTTAGTACTACAACTACTACCTATCTCAAACCCTCACCCTAAACCTAACCCGCAGACTTGTATACACTAAGCCTAACCCTAAAAAAAAAAAAAAAAAATCTGGAAAAAAACACAAGTGTCAAAACACTTCCGGGTTCGCTTTGCGCCCCCTTCTGGACATTTTAGACAAAACTCTCAAGAGGGAAAAAGATTCGCAGTGGCCTACTTAGTACGTAGGCAAAAGTTTTTTTTTTTTGAATTTTTTTGTGCAATTTCAATGGCAGACAAATGGTGGCGCTGTTGCCGCTAGGAAGCTCAGAAATCAATGAGGACAACAGATTCCGAATCGGGTCGCCATTACGGAATTTTTGATGTCTCATACTTGTGTTTTGGACTCTCAGAGGCTCCTGAGTCTTATCGGTAGAACCCCCATTACCTAACCCTAAATCTTGAAAATAACACAAGTGTCAAAACACTTCCGGGTTCGCTGTTGCGCCCCCTTCTGGACATTTTAGACAAAACTCTCAAGAGGGAAAAAGATTCGCAGTGGCCTACTTAGTACGTAGGCAAAAGTTTTTTTTTTTTTGAATTTTTTTGTGCAATTTTAATGGCAGACAAATGGTGGCGCTGTTGCCGCTAGGAAGCTCAGAAATCAATGAGGACAACAGATTCCGAATCGGGTCGCCATTACGGAATTTTAGATGTCTCATACTTGTGTCCTGGACGTTCAGAGGCTCCTGGGTCTTATCGGTAAGATTACCGGTAATCTTGCGAACCCCCATTGCCTAACCCTAACCCTAACCCTAACCCTTTAAAGTGCGATAGCTCCTCCCACAAAGGTCGACACGGTCCCATCTTTTAGTATGTTATATAGCTTGTCGAGACGGACATTTGGATATGTGTCTCTCCGCACACGTCGCACGGTTCCTAACCCTAGGGTTAGCCTTTAAAGTGCGATAGCTCCTCCCACAAAGGTCGACACGGTCCCATCTTTTAGTATGTTATATAGCTTGTCGAGACGGACATTTGGATATGTGTCTCTCCGCACACGGTCGCACGGTTCCTAACCCTAGGGTTAGCCTTTAAAGTGCGATAGCTCCTCCCACAAAGGTCGACACGGTCCCATCTTTTAGTATGTTATATAAGCTTGTCGAGACGGACATTTGGATATGTGTCTCTCCGCACACGGTCGCACGGTTCCTAACCCTAGGGTTAGCCTTTAAAGTGCGATAGCTCCTCCCACAAGGTCAGAAATAAAGTTAGTCACGTCCACGCGTAGCCATCGATAAGACGAACGCGATGATATGTGGCTCGCTTCTGGTACTCAATTTTAAGTTTAGCATTTCAACCAAAAACACATTCTTAGTGTCAAAACACTTCCGGGTTCGCTTTGCGCCCCCTTCTGGACATTTTAGACAAAACTCTCAAGAGGGAAAAAGATTCGCAGTGGCCTACTTAGTACGTAGGCAAAAGTTTTTTTTTTTTTGAATTTTTTTGTGCAATTTTAATGGCAGACAAATGGTGGCGCTGTTGCCGCTAGGAAGCTCAGAAATCAATGAGGACAACAGATTCCGAATCGGGTCGCCATTACGGAATTTTAGATGTCTCATACTTGTGTCCTGGACGTTCAGAGGCTCCTGGGTCTTATCGGTAAGATTACCGGTAATCTTGCGAACCCCCATTGCCTAACCCTAACCCTAACCCTAACCCTTTAAAGTGCGATAGCTCCTCCCACAAAGGTCGACACGGTCCCATCTTTTAGTATGTTATATAGCTTGTCGAGACGGACATTTGGATATGTGTCTCTCCGCACACGGTCGCACGGTTCCTAACCCTAGGGTTAGCCTTTAAAGTGCGATAGCTCCTCCCACAAAGGTCGACACGGTCCCATCTTTTAGTATGTTATATAGCTTGTCGAGACGGACATTTGGATATGTGTCTCTCCGCACACGGTCGCACGGTTCCTAACCCTAGGGTTAGCCTTTAAAGTGCGATAGCTCCTCCCACAAAGGTCGACACGGTCCCATCTTTTAGTATGTTATATAGCTTGTCGAGACGGACATTTGGATATGTGTCTCTCCGCACACGGTCGCACGGTTCCTAACCCTAGGGTTAGCCTTTAAAGTGCGATAGCTCCTCCCACAAAGGTCAGAAATAAAAGTTAGTCACGTCCACGCGTAGCCATCGATAAGACGAACGCGATGATATGTGGCTCGCTTCTGGTACTCAATTTTAAGTTTAGCATTTCAACCAAAAACACATTCTTAGTGTCAAAACACTTCCGGGTTCGCTTTGCGCCCCCTTCTGGACATTTTAGACAAAACTCTCAAGAGGGAAAAAGATTCGCAGTGGCCTACTTAGTACGTAGGCAAAAGTTTTTTTTTTTTTGAATTTTTTTGTGCAATTTTAATGGCAGACAAATGGTGGCGCTGTTGCCGCTAGGAAGCTCAGAAATCAATGAGGACAACAGATTCCGAATCGGGTCGCCATTACGGAATTTTAGATGTCTCATACTTGTGTCCTGGACGTTCAGAGGCTCCTGGGTCTTATCGGTAAGATTACCGGTAATCTTGCGAACCCCCATTGCCTAACCCTAACCCTAACCCTAACCCTTTAAAGTGCGATAGCTCCTCCCACAAAGGTCGACACGGTCCCATCTTTTAGTATGTTATATAGCTTGTCGAGACGGACATTTGGATATGTGTCTCTCCGCACACGGTCGCACGGTTCCTAACCCTAGGGTTAGCCTTTAAAGTGCGATAGCTCCTCCCACAAAGGTCGACACGGTCCCATCTTTTAGTATGTTATATAGCTTGTCGAGACGGACATTTGGATATGTGTCTCTCCGCACACGGTCGCACGGTTCCTAACCCTAGGGTTAGCCTTTAAAGTGCGATAGCTCCTCCCACAAAGGTCGACACGGTCCCATCTTTTAGTATGTTATATAGCTTGTCGAGACGGACATTTGGATATGTGTCTCTCCGCACACGGTCGCACGGTTCCTAACCCTAGGGTTAGCCTTTAAAGTGCGATAGCTCCTCCCACAAAGGTCAGAAATAAAAGTTAGTCACGTCCACGCGTAGCCATCGATAAGACGAACGCGATGATATGTGGCTCGCTTCTGGTACTCAATTTTAAGTTTAGCATTTCAACCAAAAACACATTCTTAGTGTCAAAACACTTCCGGGTTCGCTTTGCGCCCCCTTCTGGACATTTTAGACAAAACTCTCAAGAGGGAAAAAGATTCGCAGTGGCCTACTTAGTACGTAGGCAAAAGTTTTTTTTTTTTTGAATTTTTTTGTGCAATTTCAATGGCAGACAAATGGTGGCGCTGTTGCCGCTAGGAAGCTCAGAAATCAATGAGGACAACAGATTCCGAATCGGGTCGCCATTACGGAATTTTAGATGTCTCATACTTGTGTCCTGGACGTTCAGAGGCTCCTGGGTCTTATCGGTAAGATTACCGGTAATCTTGCGAACCCCCATTGCCTAACCCTAACCCTAACCCTAACCCTTTAAAGTGCGATAGCTCCTCCCACAAAGGTCGACACGGTCCCATCTTTTAGTATGTTATATAGCTTGTCGAGACGGACATTTGGATATGTGTCTCTCCGCACACGGTCGCACGGTTCCTAACCCTAGGGTTAGCCTTTAAAGTGCGATAGCTCCTCCCACAAAGGTCGACACGGTCCCATCTTTTAGTATGTTATATAGCTTGTCGAGACGGACATTTGGATATGTGTCTCTCCGCACACGGTCGCACGGTTCCTAACCCTAGGGTTAGCCTTTAAAGTGCGATAGCTCCTCCCACAAAGGTCGACACGGTCCCATCTTTTAGTATGTTATATAGCTTGTCGAGACGGACATTTGGATATGTGTCTCTCCGCACACGGTCGCACGGTTCCTAACCCTAGGGTTAGCCTTTAAAGTGCGATAGCTCCTCCCACAAAGGTCAGAAATAAAAGTTAGTCACGTCCACGCGTAGCCATCGATAAGACGAACGCGATGATATGTGGCTCGCTTCTGGTACTCAATTTTAAGTTTAGCATTTCAACCAAAAACACATTCTTAGTGTCAAAACACTTCCGGGTTCGCTTTGCGCCCCCTTCTGGACATTTTAGACAAAACTCTCAAGAGGGAAAAAGATTCGCAGTGCCCTACTTAGTACGTAGGCAAAAGTTTTTTTTTTTTTGAATTTTTTTGTGCAATTTCAATGGCAGACAAATGGTGGCGCTGTTGCCGCTAGGAAGCTCAGAAATCAATGAGGACAACAGATTCCGAATCGGGTCGCCATTACGGAATTTTTGATGTCTCATACTTGTGTTTTGGACTCTCAGAGGCTCCTGAGTCTTATCGGTAGAACCCCCATTACCTAACCCTAAATCTTGAAAATAACACAAGTGTCAAAACACTTCCGGGTTCGCTGTTGCGCCCCCTTCTGGACATTTTAGACAAAACTCTCAAGAGGGAAAAAGATTCGCAGTGGCCTACTTAGTACGTAGGCAAAGGTTTTTTTTTTTTTGAATTTTTTTGTGCAATTTTAATGGCAGACAAATGGTGGCGCTGTTGCCGCTAGGAAGCTCAGAAATCAATGAGGACAACAGATTCCGAATCGGGTCGCCATTACGGAATTTTAGATGTCTCATACTTGTGTCCTGGACGTTCAGAGGCTCCTGGGTCTTATCGGTAAGATTACCGGTAATCTTGCGAACCCCCATTGCCTAACCCTAACCCTAACCCTAACCCTTTAAAGTGCGATAGCTCCTCCCACAAAGGTCGACACGGTCCCATCTTTTAGTATGTTATATAGCTTGTCGAGACGGACATTTGGATATGTGTCTCTCCGCACACGGTCGCACGGTTCCTAACCCTAGGGTTAGCCTTTAAAGTGCGATAGCTCCTCCCACAAAGGTCGACACGGTCCCATCTTTTAGTATGTTATATAGCTTGTCGAGACGGACATTTGGATATGTGTCTCTCCGCACACGGTCGCACGGTTCCTAACCCTAGGGTTAGCCTTTAAAGTGCGATAGCTCCTCCCACAAAGGTCGACACGGTCCCATCTTTTAGTATGTTATATAGCTTGTCGAGACGGACATTTGGATATGTGTCTCTCCGCACACGGTCGCACGGTTCCTAACCCTAGGGTTAGCCTTTAAAGTGCGATAGCTCCTCCCACAAAGGTCAGAAATAAAAGTTAGTCACGTCCACGCGTAGCCATCGATAAGACGAACGCGATGATATGTGGCTCGCTTCTGGTACTCAATTTTAAGTTTAGCATTTCAACCAAAAACACATTCTTAGTGTCAAAACACTTCCGGGTTCGCTTTGCGCCCCCTTCTGGACATTTTAGACAAAACTCTCAAGAGGGAAAAAGATTCGCAGTGCCCTACTTAGTACGTAGGCAAAAGTTTTTTTTTTTTTGAATTTTTTTGTGCAATTTCAATGGCAGACAAATGGTGGCGCTGTTGCCGCTAGGAAGCTCAGAAATCAATGAGGACAACAGATTCCGAATCGGGTCGCCATTACGGAATTTTTGATGTCTCATACTTGTGTTTTGGACTCTCAGAGGCTCCTGAGTCTTATCGGTAGAACCCCCATTACCTAACCCTAAATCTTGAAAATAACACAAGTGTCAAAACACTTCCGGGTTCGCTGTTGCGCCCCCTTCTGGACATTTTAGACAAAACTCTCAAGAGGGAAAAAGATTCGCAGTGGCCTACTTAGTACGTAGGCAAAGGTTTTTTTTTTTTTGAATTTTTTTGTGCAATTTTAATGGCAGACAAATGGTGGCGCTGTTGCCGCTAGGAAGCTCAGAAATCAATGAGGACAACAGATTCCGAATCGGGTCGCCATTACGGAATTTTAGATGTCTCATACTTGTGTCCTGGACGTTCAGAGGCTCCTGGGTCTTATCGGTAAGATTACCGGTAATCTTGCGAACCCCCATTGCCTAACCCTAACCCTAACCCTAACCCTTTAAAGTGCGATAGCTCCTCCCACAAAGGTCGACACGGTCCCATCTTTTAGTATGTTATATAGCTTGTCGAGACGGACATTTGGATATGTGTCTCTCCGCACACGGTCGCACGGTTCCTAACCCTAGGGTTAGCCTTTAAAGTGCGATAGCTCCTCCCACAAAGGTCGACACGGTCCCATCTTTTAGTATGTTATATAGCTTGTCGAGACGGACATTTGGATATGTGTCTCTCCGCACACGGTCGCACGGTTCCTAACCCTAGGGTTAGCCTTTAAAGTGCGATAGCTCCTCCCACAAAGGTCGACACGGTCCCATCTTTTAGTATGTTATATAGCTTGTCGAGACGGACATTTGGATATGTGTCTCTCCGCACACGGTCGCACGGTTCCTAACCCTAGGGTTAGCCTTTAAAGTGCGATAGCTCCTCCCACAAAGGTCAGAAATAAAAGTTAGTCACGTCCACGCGTAGCCATCGATAAGACGAACGCGATGATATGTGGCTCGCTTCTGGTACTCAATTTTAAGTTTAGCATTTCAACCAAAAACACATTCTTAGTGTCAAAACACTTCCGGGTTCGCTTTGCGCCCCCTTCTGGACATTTTAGACAAAACTCTCAAGAGGGAAAAAGATTCGCAGTGCCCTACTTAGTACGTAGGCAAAAGTTTTTTTTTTTTTGAATTTTTTTGTGCAATTTCAATGGCAGACAAATGGTGGCGCTGTTGCCGCTAGGAAGCTCAGAAATCAATGAGGACAACAGATTCCGAATCGGGTCGCCATTACGGAATTTTTGATGTCTCATACTTGTGTTTTGGACTCTCAGAGGCTCCTGAGTCTTATCGGTAGAACCCCCATTACCTAACCCTAAATCTTGAAAATAACACAAGTGTCAAAACACTTCCGGGTTCGCTGTTGCGCCCCCTTCTGGACATTTTAGACAAAACTCTCAAGAGGGAAAAAGATTCGCAGTGGCCTACTTAGTACGTAGGCAAAGGTTTTTTTTTTTTTGAATTTTTTTGTGCAATTTTAATGGCAGACAAATGGTGGCGCTGTTGCCGCTAGGAAGCTCAGAAATCAATGAGGACAACAGATTCCGAATCGGGTCGCCATTACGGAATTTTAGATGTCTCATACTTGTGTCCTGGACGTTCAGAGGCTCCTGGGTCTTATCGGTAAGATTACCGGTAATCTTGCGAACCCCCATTGCCTAACCCTAACCCTAACCCTAACCCTTTAAAGTGCGATAGCTCCTCCCACAAAGGTCGACACGGTCCCATCTTTTAGTATGTTATATAGCTTGTCGAGACGGACATTTGGATATGTGTCTCTCCGCACACGGTCGCACGGTTCCTAACCCTAGGGTTAGCCTTTAAAGTGCGATAGCTCCTCCCACAAAGGTCGACACGGTCCCATCTTTTAGTATGTTATATAGCTTGTCGAGACGGACATTTGGATATGTGTCTCTCCGCACACGGTCGCACGGTTCCTAACCCTAGGGTTAGCCTTTAAAGTGCGATAGCTCCTCCCACAAAGGTCGACACGGTCCCATCTTTTAGTATGTTATATAGCTTGTCGAGACGGACATTTGGATATGTGTCTCTCCGCACACGGTCGCACGGTTCCTAACCCTAGGGTTAGCCTTTAAAGTGCGATAGCTCCTCCCACAAAGGTCAGAAATAAAAGTTAGTCACGTCCACGCGTAGCCATCGATAAGACGAACGCGATGATATGTGGCTCGCTTCTGGTACTCAATTTTAAGTTTAGCATTTCAACCAAAAACACATTCTTAGCATCGGTAACCCTATAAGCCTTTCGATCAGGTAAAACTAGGGTTATCTAGGGTTAGGGTTAGGGGCTACGGGGGTCGCACGACAATGGCGGACATATCAGATCGTAGGCCTCGGAAAGCTGGAAACGCCAACGTCAATTACTTGTCTGACGGACGTATCGTTCAAGAGCTATCGCGCGTTGAAAACTAACCCTAACCCTAGCCAATTAAGAGAACCGTAAGTCCGTGTGCTGGGAAACACATATCAGCGCGTCCGCCTCGTCGTTCTGAGTCGGAAAATGGTCTCGGTTTTTTACAGAAGTTTTCTGGCGGCTAAGTGGCTATTACACCCACTTCCCGACATCGTAGAGACACGAGACCACCACGGCTGTATTCAGCGGGAAAAAGTGAGTCTAGGGAGCCAACTCCCGACGCTCAAAGACACTCCGAAGACCCAAAGGTCAAGCGTTGACATTTTAGGCTTTATTTTGCGGCCTTGCAGCTTTAAAATTCAATAAGATATTCAAAAAAATTGCTGTCTTCACAAACAAGACTGTTTCTAAATGTTTGAAGCGTCCCGAATCCGATGGAAGTGGTTTCGTAGCTCTCCGACACTGCTAACTCTCCGCCAAATCAAAAGAGACACGTTTTTTCAGCCCCTAGAGCTCAATTATTATTTTTTTTTTTCAAACAACACATTTTCTGAATCACTTTTTCATGCCGGATTTAATGGAATTGGTCCCGTCGCTCTACGACACTCCTAAGGTCTGGGGTAAATTTTACTAAGTCCCAGAGCTTGGGGACACCAAAATAAGTGCACTGGGGACTATTACCAGTCGATCCCAAATCACTTGAAACATGCAAAAAAAGAAAAAAAAATAAAAAAAAAAAAGAAAAAAAGAAAAAAAAAGAAAAAAAATTCAAAAAAAAAAAAAAAAAAATCAAAAAAAAAGAAGAAAAAAAAAGAAACTAAACCAAAAAAAAAAAAAAAAAAAAAACCTTCTTGATGTGGACTTAGACTTGTCTTAGTACTACAACTACAACCTATCTCAAACCCTCACCCTGAACCTAACCCGCAGACTTGTATACACTAACCCTAACCAGTCTTAGTACTACAACTACTACCTATCTCAAACCCTCACCCTAAACCTAACCCGCAGACTTGTATACACTAAGCCTAACCCTAAAAAAAAAAAAAAAAATCTGGAAAAAAACACAAGTGTCAAAACACTTCCGGGTTCGCTTTGCGCCCCCTTCTGGACATTTTAGACAAAACTCTCAAGAGGGAAAAAGATTCGCAGTGGCCTACTTAGTACGTAGGCAAAAGTTTTTTTTTTTTTGAATTTTTTTGTGCAATTTCAATGGCAGACAAATGGTGGCGCTGTTGCCGCTAGGAAGCTCAGAAATCAATGAGGACAACAGATTCCGAATCGGGTCGCCATTACGGAATTTTTGATGTCTCATACTTGTGTTTTGGACTCTCAGAGGCTCCTGAGTCTTATCGGTAGAACCCCCATTACCTAACCCTAAATCTTGAAAATAACACAAGTGTCAAAACACTTCCGGGTTCGCTGTTGCGCCCCCTTCTGGACATTTTAGACAAAACTCTCAAGAGGGAAAAAGATTCGCAGTGGCCTACTTAGTACGTAGGCAAAAGTTTTTTTTTTTTTGAATTTTTTTGTGCAATTTTAATGGCAGACAAATGGTGGCGCTGTTGCCGCTAGGAAGCTCAGAAATCAATGAGGACAACAGATTCCGAATCGGGTCGCCATTACGGAATTTTAGATGTCTCATACTTGTGTCCTGGACGTTCAGAGGCTCCTGGGTCTTATCGGTAAGATTACCGGTAATCTTGCGAACCCCCATTGCCTAACCCTAACCCTAACCCTAACCCTTTAAAGTGCGATAGCTCCTCCCACAAAGGTCGACACGGTCCCATCTTTTAGTATGTTATATAGCTTGTCGAGACGGACATTTGGATATGTGTCTCTCCGCACACGGTCGCACGGTTCCTAACCCTAGGGTTAGCCTTTAAAGTGCGATAGCTCCTCCCACAAAGGTCGACACGGTCCCATCTTTTAGTATGTTATATAGCTTGTCGAGACGGACATTTGGATATGTGTCTCTCCGCACACGGTCGCACGGTTCCTAACCCTAGGGTTAGCCTTTAAAGTGCGATAGCTCCTCCCACAAAGGTCGACACGGTCCCATCTTTTAGTATGTTATATAGCTTGTCGAGACGGACATTTGGATATGTGTCTCTCCGCACACGGTCGCACGGTTCCTAACCCTAGGGTTAGCCTTTAAAGTGCGATAGCTCCTCCCACAAAGGTCAGAAATAAAAGTTAGTCACGTCCACGCGTAGCCATCGATAAGACGAACGCGATGATATGTGGCTCGCTTCTGGTACTCAATTTTAAGTTTAGCATTTCAACCAAAAACACATTCTTAGTGTCAAAACACTTCCGGGTTCGCTTTGCGCCCCCTTCTGGACATTTTAGACAAAACTCTCAAGAGGGAAAAAGATTCGCAGTGGCCTACTTAGTACGTAGGCAAAAGTTTTTTTTTTTTTGAATTTTTTTGTGCAATTTCAATGGCAGACAAATGGTGGCGCTGTTGCCGCTAGGAAGCTCAGAAATCAATGAGGACAACAGATTCCGAATCGGGTCGCCATTACGGAATTTTTGATGTCTCATACTTGTGTTTTGGACTCTCAGAGGCTCCTGAGTCTTATCGGTAGAACCCCCATTACCTAACCCTAAATCTTGAAAATAACACAAGTGTCAAAACACTTCCGGGTTCGCTGTTGCGCCCCCTTCTGGACATTTTAGACAAAACTCTCAAGAGGGAAAAAGATTCGCAGTGGCCTACTTAGTACGTAGGCAAAAGTTTTTTTTTTTTTGAATTTTTTTGTGCAATTTTAATGGCAGACAAATGGTGGCGCTGTTGCCGCTAGGAAGCTCAGAAATCAATGAGGACAACAGATTCCGAATCGGGTCGCCATTACGGAATTTTAGATGTCTCATACTTGTGTCCTGGACGTTCAGAGGCTCCTGGGTCTTATCGGTAAGATTACCGGTAATCTTGCGAACCCCCATTGCCTAACCCTAACCCTAACCCTAACCCTTTAAAGTGCGATAGCTCCTCCCACAAAGGTCGACACGGTCCCATCTTTTAGTATGTTATATAGCTTGTCGAGACGGACATTTGGATATGTGTCTCTCCGCACACGGTCGCACGGTTCCTAACCCTAGGGTTAGCCTTTAAAGTGCGATAGCTCCTCCCACAAAGGTCGACACGGTCCCATCTTTTAGTATGTTATATAGCTTGTCGAGACGGACATTTGGATATGTGTCTCTCCGCACACGGTCGCACGGTTCCTAACCCTAGGGTTAGCCTTTAAAGTGCGATAGCTCCTCCCACAAAGGTCGACACGGTCCCATCTTTTAGTATGTTATATAGCTTGTCGAGACGGACATTTGGATATGTGTCTCTCCGCACACGGTCGCACGGTTCCTAACCCTAGGGTTAGCCTTTAAAGTGCGATAGCTCCTCCCACAAAGGTCAGAAATAAAAGTTAGTCACGTCCACGCGTAGCCATCGATAAGACGAACGCGATGATATGTGGCTCGCTTCTGGTACTCAATTTTAAGTTTAGCATTTCAACCAAAAACACATTCTTAGTGTCAAAACACTTCCGGGTTCGCTTTGCGCCCCCTTCTGGACATTTTAGACAAAACTCTCAAGAGGGAAAAAGATTCGCAGTGGCCTACTTAGTACGTAGGCAAAAGTTTTTTTTTTTTTGAATTTTTTTGTGCAATTTCAATGGCAGACAAATGGTGGCGCTGTTGCCGCTAGGAAGCTCAGAAATCAATGAGGACAACAGATTCCGAATCGGGTCGCCATTACGGAATTTTAGATGTCTCATACTTGTGTCCTGGACGTTCAGAGGCTCCTGGGTCTTATCGGTAAGATTACCGGTAATCTTGCGAACCCCCATTGCCTAACCCTAACCCTAACCCTAACCCTTTAAAGTGCGATAGCTCCTCCCACAAAGGTCGACACGGTCCCATCTTTTAGTATGTTATATAGCTTGTCGAGACGGACATTTGGATATGTGTCTCTCCGCACACGGTCGCACGGTTCCTAACCCTAGGGTTAGCCTTTAAAGTGCGATAGCTCCTCCCACAAAGGTCGACACGGTCCCATCTTTTAGTATGTTATATAGCTTGTCGAGACGGACATTTGGATATGTGTCTCTCCGCACACGGTCGCACAGTTCCTAACCCTAGGGTTAGCCTTTAAAGTGCGATAGCTCCTCCCACAAAGGTCAGAAATAAAAGTTAGTCACGTCCACGCGTAGCCATCGATAAGACGAACGCGATGATATGTGGCTCGCTTCTGGTACTCAATTTTAAGTTTAGCATTTCAACCAAAAACACATTCTTAGTGTCAAAACACTTCCGGGTTCGCTTTGCGCCCCCTTCTGGACATTTTAGACAAAACTCTCAAGAGGGAAAAAGATTCGCAGTGGCCTACTTAGTACGTAGGCAAAAGTTTTTTTTTTTTTGAATTTTTTTGTGCAATTTCAATGGCAGACAAATGGTGGCGCTGTTGCCGCTAGGAAGCTCAGAAATCAATGAGGACAACAGATTCCGAATCGGGTCGCCATTACGGAATTTTAGATGTCTCATACTTGTGTCCTGGACGTTCAGAGGCTCCTGGGTCTTATCGGTAAGATTACCGGTAATCTTGCGAACCCCCATTGCCTAACCCTAACCCTAACCCTAACCCTTTAAAGTGCGATAGCTCCTCCCACAAAGGTCGACACGGTCCCATCTTTTAGTATGTTATATAGCTTGTCGAGACGGACATTTGGATATGTGTCTCTCCGCACACGGTCGCACGGTTCCTAACCCTAGGGTTAGCCTTTAAAGTGCGATAGCTCCTCCCACAAAGGTCGACACGGTCCCATCTTTTAGTATGTTATATAGCTTGTCGAGACGGACATTTGGATATGTGTCTCTCCGCACACGGTCGCACGGTTCCTAACCCTAGGGTTAGCCTTTAAAGTGCGATAGCTCCTCCCACAAAGGTCGACACGGTCCCATCTTTTAGTATGTTATATAGCTTGTCGAGACGGACATTTGGATATGTGTCTCTCCGCACACGGTCGCACGGTTCCTAACCCTAGGGTTAGCCTTTAAAGTGCGATAGCTCCTCCCACAAAGGTCAGAAATAAAAGTTAGTCACGTCCACGCGTAGCCATCGATAAGACGAACGCGATGATATGTGGCTCGCTTCTGGTACTCAATTTTAAGTTTAGCATTTCAACCAAAAACACATTCTTAGTGTCAAAACACTTCCGGGTTCGCTTTGCGCCCCCTTCTGGACATTTTAGACAAAACTCTCAAGAGGGAAAAAGATTCGCAGTGGCCTACTTAGTACGTAGGCAAAAGTTTTTTTTTTTTTGAATTTTTTTGTGCAATTTCAATGGCAGACAAATGGTGGCGCTGTTGCCGCTAGGAAGCTCAGAAATCAATGAGGACAACAGATTCCGAATCGGGTCGCCATTACGGAATTTTAGATGTCTCATACTTGTGTCCTGGACGTTCAGAGGCTCCTGGGTCTTATCGGTAAGATTACCGGTAATCTTGCGAACCCCCATTGCCTAACCCTAACCCTAACCCTAACCCTTTAAAGTGCGATAGCTCCTCCCACAAAGGTCGACACGGTCCCATCTTTTAGTATGTTATATAGCTTGTCGAGACGGACATTTGGATATGTGTCTCTCCGCACACGGTCGCACGGTTCCTAACCCTAGGGTTAGCCTTTAAAGTGCGATAGCTCCTCCCACAAAGGTCGACACGGTCCCATCTTTTAGTATGTTATATAGCTTGTCGAGACGGACATTTGGATATGTGTCTCTCCGCACACGGTCGCACGGTTCCTAACCCTAGGGTTAGCCTTTAAAGTGCGATAGCTCCTCCCACAAAGGTCGACACGGTCCCATCTTTTAGTATGTTATATAGCTTGTCGAGACGGACATTTGGATATGTGTCTCTCCGCACACGGTCGCACGGTTCCTAACCCTAGGGTTAGCCTTTAAAGTGCGATAGCTCCTCCCACAAAGGTCAGAAATAAAAGTTAGTCACGTCCACGCGTAGCCATCGATAAGACGAACGCGATGATATGTGGCTCGCTTCTGGTACTCAATTTTAAGTTTAGCATTTCAACCAAAAACACATTCTTAGTGTCAAAACACTTCCGGGTTCGCTTTGCGCCCCCTTCTGGACATTTTAGACAAAACTCTCAAGAGGGAAAAAGATTCGCAGTGGCCTACTTAGTACGTAGGCAAAAGTTTTTTTTTTTTTGAATTTTTTTGTGCAATTTCAATGGCAGACAAATGGTGGCGCTGTTGCCGCTAGGAAGCTCAGAAATCAATGAGGACAACAGATTCCGAATCGGGTCGCCATTACGGAATTTTTGATGTCTCATACTTGTGTTTTGGACTCTCAGAGGCTCCTGAGTCTTATCGGTAGAACCCCCATTACCTAACCCTAAATCTTGAAAATAACACAAGTGTCAAAACACTTCCGGGTTCGCTGTTGCGCCCCCTTCTGGACATTTTAGACAAAACTCTCAAGAGGGAAAAAGATTCGCAGTGGCCTACTTAGTACGTAGGCAAAAGTTTTTTTTTTTTTGAATTTTTTTGTGCAATTTTAATGGCAGACAAATGGTGGCGCTGTTGCCGCTAGGAAGCTCAGAAATCAATGAGGACAACAGATTCCGAATCGGGTCGCCATTACGGAATTTTAGATGTCTCATACTTGTGTCCTGGACGTTCAGAGGCTCCTGGGTCTTATCGGTAAGATTACCGGTAATCTTGCGAACCCCCATTGCCTAACCCTAACCCTAACCCTAACCCTTTAAAGTGCGATAGCTCCTCCCACAAAGGTCGACACGGTCCCATCTTTTAGTATGTTATATAGCTTGTCGAGACGGACATTTGGATATGTGTCTCTCCGCACACGGTCGCACGGTTCCTAACCCTAGGGTTAGCCTTTAAAGTGCGATAGCTCCTCCCACAAAGGTCGACACGGTCCCATCTTTTAGTATGTTATATAGCTTGTCGAGACGGACATTTGGATATGTGTCTCTCCGCACACGGTCGCACGGTTCCTAACCCTAGGGTTAGCCTTTAAAGTGCGATAGCTCCTCCCACAAAGGTCGACACGGTCCCATCTTTTAGTATGTTATATAGCTTGTCGAGACGGACATTTGGATATGTGTCTCTCCGCACACGGTCGCACGGTTCCTAACCCTAGGGTTAGCCTTTAAAGTGCGATAGCTCCTCCCACAAAGGTCAGAAATAAAAGTTAGTCACGTCCACGCGTAGCCATCGATAAGACGAACGCGATGATATGTGGCTCGCTTCTGGTACTCAATTTTAAGTTTAGCATTTCAACCAAAAACACATTCTTAGTGTCAAAACACTTCCGGGTTCGCTTTGCGCCCCCTTCTGGACATTTTAGACAAAACTCTCAAGAGGGAAAAAGATTCGCAGTGGCCTACTTAGTACGTAGGCAAAAGTTTTTTTTTTTTTGAATTTTTTTGTGCAATTTCAATGGCAGACAAATGGTGGCGCTGTTGCCGCTAGGAAGCTCAGAAATCAATGAGGACAACAGATTCCGAATCGGGTCGCCATTACGGAATTTTAGATGTCTCATACTTGTGTCCTGGACGTTCAGAGGCTCCTGGGTCTTATCGGTAAGATTACCGGTAATCTTGCGAACCCCCATTGCCTAACCCTAACCCTAACCCTAACCCTTTAAAGTGCGATAGCTCCTCCCACAAAGGTCGACACGGTCCCATCTTTTAGTATGTTATATAGCTTGTCGAGACGGACATTTGGATATGTGTCTCTCCGCACACGGTCGCACGGTTCCTAACCCTAGGGTTAGCCTTTAAAGTGCGATAGCTCCTCCCACAAAGGTCGACACGGTCCCATCTTTTAGTATGTTATATAGCTTGTCGAGACGGACATTTGGATATGTGTCTCTCCGCACACGGTCGCACGGTTCCTAACCCTAGGGTTAGCCTTTAAAGTGCGATAGCTCCTCCCACAAAGGTCGACACGGTCCCATCTTTTAGTATGTTATATAGCTTGTCGAGACGGACATTTGGATATGTGTCTCTCCGCACACGGTCGCACGGTTCCTAACCCTAGGGTTAGCCTTTAAAGTGCGATAGCTCCTCCCACAAAGGTCAGAAATAAAAGTTAGTCACGTCCACGCGTAGCCATCGATAAGACGAACGCGATGATATGTGGCTCGCTTCTGGTACTCAATTTTAAGTTTAGCATTTCAACCAAAAACACATTCTTAGTGTCAAAACACTTCCGGGTTCGCTTTGCGCCCCCTTCTGGACATTTTAGACAAAACTCTCAAGAGGGAAAAAGATTCGCAGTGGCCTACTTAGTACGTAGGCAAAAGTTTTTTTTTTTTGAATTTTTTTGTGCAATTTCAATGGCAGACAAATGGTGGCGCTGTTGCCGCTAGGAAGCTCAGAAATCAATGAGGACAACAGATTCCGAATCGGGTCGCCATTACGGAATTTTTGATGTCTCATACTTGTGTTTTGGACTCTCAGAGGCTCCTGAGTCTTATCGGTAGAACCCCCATTACCTAACCCTAAATCTTGAAAATAACACAAGTGTCAAAACACTTCCGGGTTCGCTGTTGCGCCCCCTTCTGGACATTTTAGACAAAACTCTCAAGAGGGAAAAAGATTCGCAGTGGCCTACTTAGTACGTAGGCAAAAGTTTTTTTTTTTTTGAATTTTTTTGTGCAATTTTAATGGCAGACAAATGGTGGCGCTGTTGCCGCTAGGAAGCTCAGAAATCAATGAGGACAACAGATTCCGAATCGGGTCGCCATTACGGAATTTTAGATGTCTCATACTTGTGTCCTGGACGTTCAGAGGCTCCTGGGTCTTATCGGTAAGATTACCGGTAATCTTGCGAACCCCCATTGCCTAACCCTAACCCTAACCCTAACCCTTTAAAGTGCGATAGCTCCTCCCACAAAGGTCGACACGGTCCCATCTTTTAGTATGTTATATAGCTTGTCGAGACGGACATTTGGATATGTGTCTCTCCGCACACGGTCGCACGGTTCCTAACCCTAGGGTTAGCCTTTAAAGTGCGATAGCTCCTCCCACAAAGGTCGACACGGTCCCATCTTTTAGTATGTTATATAGCTTGTCGAGACGGACATTTGGATATGTGTCTCTCCGCACACGGTCGCACGGTTCCTAACCCTAGGGTTAGCCTTTAAAGTGCGATAGCTCCTCCCACAAAGGTCGACACGGTCCCATCTTTTAGTATGTTATATAGCTTGTCGAGACGGACATTTGGATATGTGTCTCTCCGCACACGGTCGCACGGTTCCTAACCCTAGGGTTAGCCTTTAAAGTGCGATAGCTCCTCCCACAAAGGTCAGAAATAAAAGTTAGTCACGTCCACGCGTAGCCATCGATAAGACGAACGCGATGATATGTGGCTCGCTTCTGGTACTCAATTTTAAGTTTAGCATTTCAACCAAAAACACATTCTTAGTGTCAAAACACTTCCGGGTTCGCTTTGCGCCCCCTTCTGGACATTTTAGACAAAACTCTCAAGAGGGAAAAAGATTCGCAGTGGCCTACTTAGTACGTAGGCAAAAGTTTTTTTTTTTTTGAATTTTTTTGTGCAATTTCAATGGCAGACAAATGGTGGCGCTGTTGCCGCTAGGAAGCTCAGAAATCAATGAGGACAACAGATTCCGAATCGGGTCGCCATTACGGAATTTTAGATGTCTCATACTTGTGTCCTGGACGTTCAGAGGCTCCTGGGTCTTATCGGTAAGATTACCGGTAATCTTGCGAACCCCCATTGCCTAACCCTAACCCTAACCCTAACCCTTTAAAGTGCGATAGCTCCTCCCACAAAGGTCGACACGGTCCCATCTTTTAGTATGTTATATAGCTTGTCGAGACGGACATTTGGATATGTGTCTCTCCGCACACGGTCGCACGGTTCCTAACCCTAGGGTTAGCCTTTAAAGTGCGATAGCTCCTCCCACAAAGGTCGACACGGTCCCATCTTTTAGTATGTTATATAGCTTGTCGAGACGGACATTTGGATATGTGTCTCTCCGCACACGGTCGCACGGTTCCTAACCCTAGGGTTAGCCTTTAAAGTGCGATAGCTCCTCCCACAAAGGTCGACACGGTCCCATCTTTTAGTATGTTATATAGCTTGTCGAGACGGACATTTGGATATGTGTCTCTCCGCACACGGTCGCACGGTTCCTAACCCTAGGGTTAGCCTTTAAAGTGCGATAGCTCCTCCCACAAAGGTCAGAAATAAAAGTTAGTCACGTCCACGCGTAGCCATCGATAAGACGAACGCGATGATATGTGGCTCGCTTCTGGTACTCAATTTTAAGTTTAGCATTTCAACCAAAAACACATTCTTAGTGTCAAAACACTTCCGGGTTCGCTTTGCGCCCCCTTCTGGACATTTTAGACAAAACTCTCAAGAGGGAAAAAGATTCGCAGTGGCCTACTTAGTACGTAGGCAAAAGTTTGTTTTTTTTTGAATTTTTTTGTGCAATTTCAATGGCAGACAAATGGTGGCGCTGTTGCCGCTAGGAAGCTCAGAAATCAATGAGGACAACAGATTCCGAATCGGGTCGCCATTACGGAATTTTAGATGTCTCATACTTGTGTCCTGGACGTTCAGAGGCTCCTGGGTCTTATCGGTAAGATTACCGGTAATCTTGCGAACCCCCATTGCCTAACCCTAACCCTAACCCTAACCCTTTAAAGTGCGATAGCTCCTCCCACAAAGGTCGACACGGTCCCATCTTTTAGTATGTTATATAGCTTGTCGAGACGGACATTTGGATATGTGTCTCTCCGCACACGGTCGCACGGTTCCTAACCCTAGGGTTAGCCTTTAAAGTGCGATAGCTCCTCCCACAAAGGTCGACACGGTCCCATCTTTTAGTATGTTATATAGCTTGTCGAGACGGACATTTGGATATGTGTCTCTCCGCACACGGTCGCACGGTTCCTAACCCTAGGGTTAGCCTTTAAAGTGCGATAGCTCCTCCCACAAAGGTCGACACGGTCCCATCTTTTAGTATGTTATATAGCTTGTCGAGACGGACATTTGGATATGTGTCTCTCCGCACACGGTCGCACGGTTCCTAACCCTAGGGTTAGCCTTTAAAGTGCGATAGCTCCTCCCACAAAGGTCAGAAATAAAAGTTAGTCACGTCCACGCGTAGCCATCGATAAGACGAACGCGATGATATGTGGCTCGCTTCTGGTACTCAATTTTAAGTTTAGCATTTCAACCAAAAACACATTCTTAGTGTCAAAACACTTCCGGGTTCGCTTTGCGCCCCCTTCTGGACATTTTAGACAAAACTCTCAAGAGGGAAAAAGATTCGCAGTGGCCTACTTAGTACGTAGGCAAAAGTTTTTTTTTTTTTGAATTTTTTTGTGCAATTTCAATGGCAGACAAATGGTGGCGCTGTTGCCGCTAGGAAGCTCAGAAATCAATGAGGACAACAGATTCCGAATCGGGTCGCCATTACGGAATTTTTGATGTCTCATACTTGTGTTTTGGACTCTCAGAGGCTCCTGAGTCTTATCGGTAGAACCCCCATTACCTAACCCTAAATCTTGAAAATAACACAAGTGTCAAAACACTTCCGGGTTCGCTGTTGCGCCCCCTTCTGGACATTTTAGACAAAACTCTCAAGAGGGAAAAAGATTCGCAGTGGCCTACTTAGTACGTAGGCAAAGGTTTTTTTTTTTTTGAATTTTTTTGTGCAATTTTAATGGCAGACAAATGGTGGCGCTGTTGCCGCTAGGAAGCTCAGAAATCAATGAGGACAACAGATTCCGAATCGGGTCGCCATTACGGAATTTTAGATGTCTCATACTTGTGTCCTGGACGTTCAGAGGCTCCTGGGTCTTATCGGTAAGATTACCGGTAATCTTGCGAACCCCCATTGCCTAACCCTAACCCTAACCCTAACCCTTTAAAGTGCGATAGCTCCTCCCACAAAGGTCGACACGGTCCCATCTTTTAGTATGTTATATAGCTTGTCGAGACGGACATTTGGATATGTGTCTCTCCGCACACGGTCGCACGGTTCCTAACCCTAGGGTTAGCCTTTAAAGTGCGATAGCTCCTCCCACAAAGGTCGACACGGTCCCATCTTTTAGTATGTTATATAGCTTGTCGAGACGGACATTTGGATATGTGTCTCTCCGCACACGGTCGCACGGTTCCTAACCCTAGGGTTAGCCTTTAAAGTGCGATAGCTCCTCCCACAAAGGTCGACACGGTCCCATCTTTTAGTATGTTATATAGCTTGTCGAGACGGACATTTGGATATGTGTCTCTCCGCACACGGTCGCACGGTTCCTAACCCTAGGGTTAGCCTTTAAAGTGCGATAGCTCCTCCCACAAAGGTCAGAAATAAAAGTTAGTCACGTCCACGCGTAGCCATCGATAAGACGAACGCGATGATATGTGGCTCGCTTCTGGTACTCAATTTTAAGTTTAGCATTTCAACCAAAAACACATTCTTAGTGTCAAAACACTTCCGGGTTCGCTTTGCGCCCCCTTCTGGACATTTTAGACAAAACTCTCAAGAGGGAAAAAGATTCGCAGTGGCCTACTTAGTACGTAGGCAAAAGTTTTTTTTTTTTTGAATTTTTTTGTGCAATTTCAATGGCAGACAAATGGTGGCGCTGTTGCCGCTAGGAAGCTCAGAAATCAATGAGGACAACAGATTCCGAATCGGGTCGCCATTACGGAATTTTTGATGTCTCATACTTGTGTTTTGGACTCTCAGAGGCTCCTGAGTCTTATCGGTAGAACCCCCATTACCTAACCCTAAATCTTGAAAATAACACAAGTGTCAAAACACTTCCGGGTTCGCTGTTGCGCCCCCTTCTGGACATTTTAGACAAAACTCTCAAGAGGGAAAAAGATTCGCAGTGGCCTACTTAGTACGTAGGCAAAGGTTTTTTTTTTTTTGAATTTTTTTGTGCAATTTTAATGGCAGACAAATGGTGGCGCTGTTGCCGCTAGGAAGCTCAGAAATCAATGAGGACAACAGATTCCGAATCGGGTCGCCATTACGGAATTTTAGATGTCTCATACTTGTGTCCTGGACGTTCAGAGGCTCCTGGGTCTTATCGGTAAGATTACCGGTAATCTTGCGAACCCCCATTGCCTAACCCTAACCCTAACCCTAACCCTTTAAAGTGCGATAGCTCCTCCCACAAAGGTCGACACGGTCCCATCTTTTAGTATGTTATATAGCTTGTCGAGACGGACATTTGGATATGTGTCTCTCCGCACACGGTCGCACGGTTCCTAACCCTAGGGTTAGCCTTTAAAGTGCGATAGCTCCTCCCACAAAGGTCGACACGGTCCCATCTTTTAGTATGTTATATAGCTTGTCGAGACGGACATTTGGATATGTGTCTCTCCGCACACGGTCGCACGGTTCCTAACCCTAGGGTTAGCCTTTAAAGTGCGATAGCTCCTCCCACAAAGGTCGACACGGTCCCATCTTTTAGTATGTTATATAGCTTGTCGAGACGGACATTTGGATATGTGTCTCTCCGCACACGGTCGCACGGTTCCTAACCCTAGGGTTAGCCTTTAAAGTGCGATAGCTCCTCCCACAAAGGTCAGAAATAAAAGTTAGTCACGTCCACGCGTAGCCATCGATAAGACGAACGCGATGATATGTGGCTCGCTTCTGGTACTCAATTTTAAGTTTAGCATTTCAACCAAAAACACATTCTTAGTGTCAAAACACTTCCGGGTTCGCTTTGCGCCCCCTTCTGGACATTTTAGACAAAACTCTCAAGAGGGAAAAAGATTCGCAGTGGCCTACTTAGTACGTAGGCAAAAGTTTTTTTTTTTTTGAATTTTTTTGTGCAATTTCAATGGCAGACAAATGGTGGCGCTGTTGCCGCTAGGAAGCTCAGAAATCAATGAGGACAACAGATTCCGAATCGGGTCGCCATTACGGAATTTTAGATGTCTCATACTTGTGTTTTGGACTCTCAGAGGCTCCTGGGTCTTATCGGTAAGATTACCGGTAATCTTGCGAACCCCCATTGCCTAACCCTAACCCTAACCCTAACCCTTTAAAGTGCGATAGCTCCTCCCACAAAGGTCGACACGGTCCCATCTTTTAGTATGTTATATAGCTTGTCGAGACGGACATTTGGATATGTGTCTCTCCGCACACGGTCGCACGGTTCCTAACCCTAGGGTTAGCCTTTAAAGTGCGATAGCTCCTCCCACAAAGGTCGACACGGTCCCATCTTTTAGTATGTTATATAGCTTGTCGAGACGGACATTTGGATATGTGTCTCTCCGCACACGGTCGCACGGTTCCTAACCCTAGGGTTAGCCTTTAAAGTGCGATAGCTCCTCCCACAAAGGTCGACACGGTCCCATCTTTTAGTATGTTATATAGCTTGTCGAGACGGACATTTGGATATGTGTCTCTCCGCACACGGTCGCACGGTTCCTAACCCTAGGGTTAGCCTTTAAAGTGCGATAGCTCCTCCCACAAAGGTCAGAAATAAAAGTTAGTCACGTCCACGCGTAGCCATCGATAAGACGAACGCGATGATATGTGGCTCGCTTCTGGTACTCAATTTTAAGTTTAGCATTTCAACCAAAAACACATTCTTAGTGTCAAAACACTTCCGGGTTCGCTTTGCGCCCCCTTCTGGACATTTTAGACAAAACTCTCAAGAGGGAAAAAGATTCGCAGTGGCCTACTTAGTACGTAGGCAAAAGTTTTTTTTTTTTTGAATTTTTTTGTGCAATTTCAATGGCAGACAAATGGTGGCGCTGTTGCCGCTAGGAAGCTCAGAAATCAATGAGGACAACAGATTCCGAATCGGGTCGCCATTACGGAATTTTTGATGTCTCATACTTGTGTTTTGGACTCTCAGAGGCTCCTGAGTCTTATCGGTAGAACCCCCATTACCTAACCCTAAATCTTGAAAATAACACAAGTGTCAAAACACTTCCGGGTTCGCTGTTGCGCCCCCTTCTGGACATTTTAGACAAAACTCTCAAGAGGGAAAAAGATTCGCAGTGGCCTACTTAGTACGTAGGCAAAGGTTTTTTTTTTTTTGAATTTTTTTGTGCAATTTTAATGGCAGACAAATGGTGGCGCTGTTGCCGCTAGGAAGCTCAGAAATCAATGAGGACAACAGATTCCGAATCGGGTCGCCATTACGGAATTTTAGATGTCTCATACTTGTGTCCTGGACGTTCAGAGGCTCCTGGGTCTTATCGGTAAGATTACCGGTAATCTTGCGAACCCCCATTGCCTAACCCTAACCCTAACCCTAACCCTTTAAAGTGCGATAGCTCCTCCCACAAAGGTCGACACGGTCCCATCTTTTAGTATGTTATATAGCTTGTCGAGACGGACATTTGGATATGTGTCTCTCCGCACACGGTCGCACGGTTCCTAACCCTAGGGTTAGCCTTTAAAGTGCGATAGCTCCTCCCACAAAGGTCGACACGGTCCCATCTTTTAGTATGTTATATAGCTTGTCGAGACGGACATTTGGATATGTGTCTCTCCGCACACGGTCGCACGGTTCCTAACCCTAGGGTTAGCCTTTAAAGTGCGATAGCTCCTCCCACAAAGGTCGACACGGTCCCATCTTTTAGTATGTTATATAGCTTGTCGAGACGGACATTTGGATATGTGTCTCTCCGCACACGGTCGCACGGTTCCTAACCCTAGGGTTAGCCTTTAAAGTGCGATAGCTCCTCCCACAAAGGTCAGAAATAAAAGTTAGTCACGTCCACGCGTAGCCATCGATAAGACGAACGCGATGATATGTGGCTCGCTTCTGGTACTCAATTTTAAGTTTAGCATTTCAACCAAAAACACATTCTTAGTGTCAAAACACTTCCGGGTTCGCTTTGCGCCCCCTTCTGGACATTTTAGACAAAACTCTCAAGAGGGAAAAAGATTCGCAGTGGCCTACTTAGTACGTAGGCAAAGGTTTTTTTTTTTTTGAATTTTTTTGTGCAATTTTAATGGCAGACAAATGGTGGCGCTGTTGCCGCTAGGAAGCTCAGAAATCAATGAGGACAACAGATTCCGAATCGGGTCGCCATTACGGAATTTTAGATGTCTCATACTTGTGTCCTGGACGTTCAGAGGCTCCTGGGTCTTATCGGTAAGATTACCGGTAATCTTGCGAACCCCCATTGCCTAACCCTAACCCTAACCCTAACCCTTTAAAGTGCGATAGCTCCTCCCACAAAGGTCGACACGGTCCCATCTTTTAGTATGTTATATAGCTTGTCGAGACGGACATTTGGATATGTGTCTCTCCGCACACGGTCGCACGGTTCCTAACCCTAGGGTTAGCCTTTAAAGTGCGATAGCTCCTCCCACAAAGGTCGACACGGTCCCATCTTTTAGTATGTTATATAGCTTGTCGAGACGGACATTTGGATATGTGTCTCTCCGCACACGGTCGCACGGTTCCTAACCCTAGGGTTAGCCTTTAAAGTGCGATAGCTCCTCCCACAAAGGTCGACACGGTCCCATCTTTTAGTATGTTATATAGCTTGTCGAGACGGACATTTGGATATGTGTCTCTCCGCACACGGTCGCACGGTTCCTAACCCTAGGGTTAGCCTTTAAAGTGCGATAGCTCCTCCCACAAAGGTCAGAAATAAAAGTTAGTCACGTCCACGCGTAGCCATCGATAAGACGAACGCGATGATATGTGGCTCGCTTCTGGTACTCAATTTTAAGTTTAGCATTTCAACCAAAAACACATTCTTAGTGTCAAAACACTTCCGGGTTCGCTTTGCGCCCCCTTCTGGACATTTTAGACAAAACTCTCAAGAGGGAAAAAGATTCGCAGTGGCCTACTTAGTACGTAGGCAAAAGTTTTTTTTTTTTTGAATTTTTTTGTGCAATTTCAATGGCAGACAAATGGTGGCGCTGTTGCCGCTAGGAAGCTCAGAAATCAATGAGGACAACAGATTCCGAATCGGGTCGCCATTACGGAATTTTAGATGTCTCATACTTGTGTCCTGGACGTTCAGAGGCTCCTGGGTCTTATCGGTAAGATTACCGGTAATCTTGCGAACCCCCATTGCCTAACCCTAACCCTAACCCTAACCCTTTAAAGTGCGATAGCTCCTCCCACAAAGGTCGACACGGTCCCATCTTTTAGTATGTTATATAGCTTGTCGAGACGGACATTTGGATATGTGTCTCTCCGCACACGGTCGCACGGTTCCTAACCCTAGGGTTAGCCTTTAAAGTGCGATAGCTCCTCCCACAAAGGTCGACACGGTCCCATCTTTTAGTATGTTATATAGCTTGTCGAGACGGACATTTGGATATGTGTCTCTCCGCACACGGTCGCACGGTTCCTAACCCTAGGGTTAGCCTTTAAAGTGCGATAGCTCCTCCCACAAAGGTCGACACGGTCCCATCTTTTAGTATGTTATATAGCTTGTCGAGACGGACATTTGGATATGTGTCTCTCCGCACACGGTCGCACGGTTCCTAACCCTAGGGTTAGCCTTTAAAGTGCGATAGCTCCTCCCACAAAGGTCAGAAATAAAAGTTAGTCACGTCCACGCGTAGCCATCGATAAGACGAACGCGATGATATGTGGCTCGCTTCTGGTACTCAATTTTAAGTTTAGCATTTCAACCAAAAACACATTCTTAGTGTCAAAACACTTCCGGGTTCGCTTTGCGCCCCCTTCTGGACATTTTAGACAAAACTCTCAAGAGGGAAAAAGATTCGCAGTGGCCTACTTAGTACGTAGGCAAAAGTTTTTTTTTTTTTGAATTTTTTTGTGCAATTTCAATGGCAGACAAATGGTGGCGCTGTTGCCGCTAGGAAGCTCAGAAATCAATGAGGACAACAGATTCCGAATCGGGTCGCCATTACGGAATTTTTGATGTCTCATACTTGTGTTTTGGACTCTCAGAGGCTCCTGAGTCTTATCGGTAGAACCCCCATTACCTAACCCTAAATCTTGAAAATAACACAAGTGTCAAAACACTTCCGGGTTCGCTGTTGCGCCCCCTTCTGGACATTTTAGACAAAACTCTCAAGAGGGAAAAAGATTCGCAGTGGCCTACTTAGTACGTAGGCAAAGGTTTTTTTTTTTTTGAATTTTTTTGTGCAATTTTAATGGCAGACAAATGGTGGCGCTGTTGCCGCTAGGAAGCTCAGAAATCAATGAGGACAACAGATTCCGAATCGGGTCGCCATTACGGAATTTTAGATGTCTCATACTTGTGTCCTGGACGTTCAGAGGCTCCTGGGTCTTATCGGTAAGATTACCGGTAATCTTGCGAACCCCCATTGCCTAACCCTAACCCTAACCCTAACCCTTTAAAGTGCGATAGCTCCTCCCACAAAGGTCGACACGGTCCCATCTTTTAGTATGTTATATAGCTTGTCGAGACGGACATTTGGATATGTGTCTCTCCGCACACGGTCGCACGGTTCCTAACCCTAGGGTTAGCCTTTAAAGTGCGATAGCTCCTCCCACAAAGGTCGACACGGTCCCATCTTTTAGTATGTTATATAGCTTGTCGAGACGGACATTTGGATATGTGTCTCTCCGCACACGGTCGCACGGTTCCTAACCCTAGGGTTAGCCTTTAAAGTGCGATAGCTCCTCCCACAAAGGTCGACACGGTCCCATCTTTTAGTATGTTATATAGCTTGTCGAGACGGACATTTGGATATGTGTCTCTCCGCACACGGTCGCACGGTTCCTAACCCTAGGGTTAGCCTTTAAAGTGCGATAGCTCCTCCCACAAAGGTCAGAAATAAAAGTTAGTCACGTCCACGCGTAGCCATCGATAAGACGAACGCGATGATATGTGGCTCGCTTCTGGTACTCAATTTTAAGTTTAGCATTTCAACCAAAAACACATTCTTAGTGTCAAAACACTTCCGGGTTCGCTTTGCGCCCCCTTCTGGACATTTTAGACAAAACTCTCAAGAGGGAAAAAGATTCGCAGTGGCCTACTTAGTACGTAGGCAAAAGTTTTTTTTTTTTTGAATTTTTTTGTGCAATTTCAATGGCAGACAAATGGTGGCGCTGTTGCCGCTAGGAAGCTCAGAAATCAATGAGGACAACAGATTCCGAATCGGGTCGCCATTACGGAATTTTAGATGTCTCATACTTGTGTTTTGGACTCTCAGAGGCTCCTGGGTCTTATCGGTAAGATTACCGGTAATCTTGCGAACCCCCATTGCCTAACCCTAACCCTAACCCTAACCCTTTAAAGTGCGATAGCTCCTCCCACAAAGGTCGACACGGTCCCATCTTTTAGTATGTTATATAGCTTGTCGAGACGGACATTTGGATATGTGTCTCTCCGCACACGGTCGCACGGTTCCTAACCCTAGGGTTAGCCTTTAAAGTGCGATAGCTCCTCCCACAAAGGTCGACACGGTCCCATCTTTTAGTATGTTATATAGCTTGTCGAGACGGACATTTGGATATGTGTCTCTCCGCACACGGTCGCACGGTTCCTAACCCTAGGGTTAGCCTTTAAAGTGCGATAGCTCCTCCCACAAAGGTCGACACGGTCCCATCTTTTAGTATGTTATATAGCTTGTCGAGACGGACATTTGGATATGTGTCTCTCCGCACACGGTCGCACGGTTCCTAACCCTAGGGTTAGCCTTTAAAGTGCGATAGCTCCTCCCACAAAGGTCAGAAATAAAAGTTAGTCACGTCCACGCGTAGCCATCGATAAGACGAACGCGATGATATGTGGCTCGCTTCTGGTACTCAATTTTAAGTTTAGCATTTCAACCAAAAACACATTCTTAGTGTCAAAACACTTCCGGGTTCGCTTTGCGCCCCCTTCTGGACATTTTAGACAAAACTCTCAAGAGGGAAAAAGATTCGCAGTGGCCTACTTAGTACGTAGGCAAAAGTTTTTTTTTTTTTGAATTTTTTTGTGCAATTTCAATGGCAGACAAATGGTGGCGCTGTTGCCGCTAGGAAGCTCAGAAATCAATGAGGACAACAGATTCCGAATCGGGTCGCCATTACGGAATTTTTGATGTCTCATACTTGTGTTTTGGACTCTCAGAGGCTCCTGAGTCTTATCGGTAGAACCCCCATTACCTAACCCTAAATCTTGAAAATAACACAAGTGTCAAAACACTTCCGGGTTCGCTGTTGCGCCCCCTTCTGGACATTTTAGACAAAACTCTCAAGAGGGAAAAAGATTCGCAGTGGCCTACTTAGTACGTAGGCAAAGGTTTTTTTTTTTTTGAATTTTTTTGTGCAATTTTAATGGCAGACAAATGGTGGCGCTGTTGCCGCTAGGAAGCTCAGAAATCAATGAGGACAACAGATTCCGAATCGGGTCGCCATTACGGAATTTTAGATGTCTCATACTTGTGTCCTGGACGTTCAGAGGCTCCTGGGTCTTATCGGTAAGATTACCGGTAATCTTGCGAACCCCCATTGCCTAACCCTAACCCTAACCCTAACCCTTTAAAGTGCGATAGCTCCTCCCACAAAGGTCGACACGGTCCCATCTTTTAGTATGTTATATAGCTTGTCGAGACGGACATTTGGATATGTGTCTCTCCGCACACGGTCGCACGGTTCCTAACCCTAGGGTTAGCCTTTAAAGTGCGATAGCTCCTCCCACAAAGGTCGACACGGTCCCATCTTTTAGTATGTTATATAGCTTGTCGAGACGGACATTTGGATATGTGTCTCTCCGCACACGGTCGCACGGTTCCTAACCCTAGGGTTAGCCTTTAAAGTGCGATAGCTCCTCCCACAAAGGTCGACACGGTCCCATCTTTTAGTATGTTATATAGCTTGTCGAGACGGACATTTGGATATGTGTCTCTCCGCACACGGTCGCACGGTTCCTAACCCTAGGGTTAGCCTTTAAAGTGCGATAGCTCCTCCCACAAAGGTCAGAAATAAAAGTTAGTCACGTCCACGCGTAGCCATCGATAAGACGAACGCGATGATATGTGGCTCGCTTCTGGTACTCAATTTTAAGTTTAGCATTTCAACCAAAAACACATTCTTAGTGTCAAAACACTTCCGGGTTCGCTTTGCGCCCCCTTCTGGACATTTTAGACAAAACTCTCAAGAGGGAAAAAGATTCGCAGTGGCCTACTTAGTACGTAGGCAAAGGTTTTTTTTTTTTTGAATTTTTTTGTGCAATTTTAATGGCAGACAAATGGTGGCGCTGTTGCCGCTAGGAAGCTCAGAAATCAATGAGGACAACAGATTCCGAATCGGGTCGCCATTACGGAATTTTAGATGTCTCATACTTGTGTCCTGGACGTTCAGAGGCTCCTGGGTCTTATCGGTAAGATTACCGGTAATCTTGCGAACCCCCATTGCCTAACCCTAACCCTAACAAAAAAAAAAAAACCTTCTTGATGTGGACTTAGACTTGTCTTAGTACTACAACTACAACCTATCTCAAACCCTCACCCTGAACCTAACCCGCAGACTTGTATACACTAACCCTAACCAGTCTTAGTACTACAACTACTACCTATCTCAAACCCTCACCCTAAACCTAACCCGCAGACTTGTATACACTAAGCCTAACCCTAAAAAAAAAAAAAAAAAATCTGGAAAAAAACACAAGTGTCAAAACACTTCCGGGTTCGCTTTGCGCCCCCTTCTGGACATTTTAGACAAAACTCTCAAGAGGGAAAAAGATTCGCAGTGGCCTACTTAGTACGTAGGCAAAAGTTTTTTTTTTTTTGAATTTTTTTGTGCAATTTCAATGGCAGACAAATGGTGGCGCTGTTGCCGCTAGGAAGCTCAGAAATCAATGAGGACAACAGATTCCGAATCGGGTCGCCATTACGGAATTTTTGATGTCTCATACTTGTGTTTTGGACTCTCAGAGGCTCCTGAGTCTTATCGGTAGAACCCCCATTACCTAACCCTAAATCTTGAAAATAACACAAGTGTCAAAACACTTCCGGGTTCGCTGTTGCGCCCCCTTCTGGACATTTTAGACAAAACTCTCAAGAGGGAAAAAGATTCGCAGTGGCCTACTTAGTACGTAGGCAAAAGTTTTTTTTTTTTTGAATTTTTTTGTGCAATTTTAATGGCAGACAAATGGTGGCGCTGTTGCCGCTAGGAAGCTCAGAAATCAATGAGGACAACAGATTCCGAATCGGGTCGCCATTACGGAATTTTAGATGTCTCATACTTGTGTCCTGGACGTTCAGAGGCTCCTGGGTCTTATCGGTAAGATTACCGGTAATCTTGCGAACCCCCATTGCCTAACCCTAACCCTAACCCTAACCCTTTAAAGTGCGATAGCTCCTCCCACAAAGGTCGACACGGTCCCATCTTTTAGTATGTTATATAGCTTGTCGAGACGGACATTTGGATATGTGTCTCTCCGCACACGGTCGCACGGTTCCTAACCCTAGGGTTAGCCTTTAAAGTGCGATAGCTCCTCCCACAAAGGTCGACACGGTCCCATCTTTTAGTATGTTATATAGCTTGTCGAGACGGACATTTGGATATGTGTCTCTCCGCACACGGTCGCACGGTTCCTAACCCTAGGGTTAGCCTTTAAAGTGCGATAGCTCCTCCCACAAAGGTCGACACGGTCCCATCTTTTAGTATGTTATATAGCTTGTCGAGACGGACATTTGGATATGTGTCTCTCCGCACACGGTCGCACGGTTCCTAACCCTAGGGTTAGCCTTTAAAGTGCGATAGCTCCTCCCACAAAGGTCAGAAATAAAAGTTAGTCACGTCCACGCGTAGCCATCGATAAGACGAACGCGATGATATGTGGCTCGCTTCTGGTACTCAATTTTAAGTTTAGCATTTCAACCAAAAACACATTCTTAGTGTCAAAACACTTCCGGGTTCGCTTTGCGCCCCCTTCTGGACATTTTAGACAAAACTCTCAAGAGGGAAAAAGATTCGCAGTGGCCTACTTAGTACGTAGGCAAAAGTTTTTTTTTTTTTGAATTTTTTTGTGCAATTTCAATGGCAGACAAATGGTGGCGCTGTTGCCGCTAGGAAGCTCAGAAATCAATGAGGACAACAGATTCCGAATCGGGTCGCCATTACGGAATTTTAGATGTCTCATACTTGTGTCCTGGACGTTCAGAGGCTCCTGGGTCTTATCGGTAAGATTACCGGTAATCTTGCGAACCCCCATTGCCTAACCCTAACCCTAACCCTAACCCTTTAAAGTGCGATAGCTCCTCCCACAAAGGTCGACACGGTCCCATCTTTTAGTATGTTATATAGCTTGTCGAGACGGACATTTGGATATGTGTCTCTCCGCACACGGTCGCACGGTTCCTAACCCTAGGGTTAGCCTTTAAAGTGCGATAGCTCCTCCCACAAAGGTCGACACGGTCCCATCTTTTAGTATGTTATATAGCTTGTCGAGACGGACATTTGGATATGTGTCTCTCCGCACACGGTCGCACGGTTCCTAACCCTAGGGTTAGCCTTTAAAGTGCGATAGCTCCTCCCACAAAGGTCGACACGGTCCCATCTTTTAGTATGTTATATAGCTTGTCGAGACGGACATTTGGATATGTGTCTCTCCGCACACGGTCGCACGGTTCCTAACCCTAGGGTTAGCCTTTAAAGTGCGATAGCTCCTCCCACAAAGGTCAGAAATAAAAGTTAGTCACGTCCACGCGTAGCCATCGATAAGACGAACGCGATGATATGTGGCTCGCTTCTGGTACTCAATTTTAAGTTTAGCATTTCAACCAAAAACACATTCTTAGTGTCAAAACACTTCCGGGTTCGCTTTGCGCCCCCTTCTGGACATTTTAGACAAAACTCTCAAGAGGGAAAAAGATTCGCAGTGGCCTACTTAGTACGTAGGCAAAAGTTTTTTTTTTTTTGAATTTTTTTGTGCAATTTCAATGGCAGACAAATGGTGGCGCTGTTGCCGCTAGGAAGCTCAGAAATCAATGAGGACAACAGATTCCGAATCGGGTCGCCATTACGGAATTTTTGATGTCTCATACTTGTGTTTTGGACTCTCAGAGGCTCCTGAGTCTTATCGGTAGAACCCCCATTACCTAACCCTAAATCTTGAAAATAACACAAGTGTCAAAACACTTCCGGGTTCGCTGTTGCGCCCCCTTCTGGACATTTTAGACAAAACTCTCAAGAGGGAAAAAGATTCGCAGTGGCCTACTTAGTACGTAGGCAAAGGTTTTTTTTTTTTTGAATTTTTTTGTGCAATTTTAATGGCAGACAAATGGTGGCGCTGTTGCCGCTAGGAAGCTCAGAAATCAATGAGGACAACAGATTCCGAATCGGGTCGCCATTACGGAATTTTAGATGTCTCATACTTGTGTCCTGGACGTTCAGAGGCTCCTGGGTCTTATCGGTAAGATTACCGGTAATCTTGCGAACCCCCATTGCCTAACCCTAACCCTAACCCTAACCCTTTAAAGTGCGATAGCTCCTCCCACAAAGGTCGACACGGTCCCATCTTTTAGTATGTTATATAGCTTGTCGAGACGGACATTTGGATATGTGTCTCTCCGCACACGGTCGCACGGTTCCTAACCCTAGGGTTAGCCTTTAAAGTGCGATAGCTCCTCCCACAAAGGTCGACACGGTCCCATCTTTTAGTATGTTATATAGCTTGTCGAGACGGACATTTGGATATGTGTCTCTCCGCACACGGTCGCACGGTTCCTAACCCTAGGGTTAGCCTTTAAAGTGCGATAGCTCCTCCCACAAAGGTCGACACGGTCCCATCTTTTAGTATGTTATATAGCTTGTCGAGACGGACATTTGGATATGTGTCTCTCCGCACACGGTCGCACGGTTCCTAACCCTAGGGTTAGCCTTTAAAGTGCGATAGCTCCTCCCACAAAGGTCAGAAATAAAAGTTAGTCACGTCCACGCGTAGCCATCGATAAGACGAACGCGATGATATGTGGCTCGCTTCTGGTACTCAATTTTAAGTTTAGCATTTCAACCAAAAACACATTCTTAGTGTCAAAACACTTCCGGGTTCGCTTTGCGCCCCCTTCTGGACATTTTAGACAAAACTCTCAAGAGGGAAAAAGATTCGCAGTGGCCTACTTAGTACGTAGGCAAAAGTTTTTTTTTTTTTGAATTTTTTTGTGCAATTTCAATGGCAGACAAATGGTGGCGCTGTTGCCGCTAGGAAGCTCAGAAATCAATGAGGACAACAGATTCCGAATCGGGTCGCCATTACGGAATTTTAGATGTCTCATACTTGTGTCCTGGACGTTCAGAGGCTCCTGGGTCTTATCGGTAAGATTACCGGTAATCTTGCGAACCCCCATTGCCTAACCCTAACCCTAACCCTAACCCTTTAAAGTGCGATAGCTCCTCCCACAAAGGTCGACACGGTCCCATCTTTTAGTATGTTATATAGCTTGTCGAGACGGACATTTGGATATGTGTCTCTCCGCACACGGTCGCACGGTTCCTAACCCTAGGGTTAGCCTTTAAAGTGCGATAGCTCCTCCCACAAAGGTCGACACGGTCCCATCTTTTAGTATGTTATATAGCTTGTCGAGACGGACATTTGGATATGTGTCTCTCCGCACACGGTCGCACGGTTCCTAACCCTAGGGTTAGCCTTTAAAGTGCGATAGCTCCTCCCACAAAGGTCGACACGGTCCCATCTTTTAGTATGTTATATAGCTTGTCGAGACGGACATTTGGATATGTGTCTCTCCGCACACGGTCGCACGGTTCCTAACCCTAGGGTTAGCCTTTAAAGTGCGATAGCTCCTCCCACAAAGGTCAGAAATAAAAGTTAGTCACGTCCACGCGTAGCCATCGATAAGACGAACGCGATGATATGTGGCTCGCTTCTGGTACTCAATTTTAAGTTTAGCATTTCAACCAAAAACACATTCTTAGCATCGGTAACCCTATAAGCCTTTCGATCAGGTAAAACTAGGGTTATCTAGGGTTAGGGTTAGGGGCTACGGGGGTCGCACGACAATGGCGGACATATCAGATCGTAGGCCTCGGAAAGCTGGAAACGCCAACGTCAATTACTTGTCTGACGGACGTATCGTTCAAGAGCTATCGCGCGTTGAAAACTAACCCTAACCCTAGCCAATTAAGAGAACCGTAAGTCCGTGTGCTGGGAAACACATATCAGCCTCGTCGTTCTGAGTCGGAAAATGGTCTCGGTTTTTTACAGAAGTTTTCTGGCGGCTAAGTGGCTATTACACCCACTTCCCGACATCGTAGAGACACGAGACCACCACGGCTGTATTCAGCGGGAAAAAGTGAGTCTAGGGAGCCAACTCCCGACGCTCAAAGACACTCCGAAGACCCAAAGGTCAAGCGTTGACATTTTAGGCTTTATTTTGCGGCCTTGCAGCTTTAAAATTCAATAAGATATTCAAAAAAATTGCTGTCTTCACAAACAAGACTGTTTCTAAATGTTTGAAGCGTCCCGAATCCGATGGAAGTGGTTTCGTAGCTCTCCGACACTGCTAACTCTCCGCCAAATCAAAAGAGACACGTTTTTTCAGCCCCTAGAGCTCAATTATTATTATTTTTTTTCAAACAACACATTTTCTGAATCACTTTTTCATGCCGGATTTAATGGAATTGGTCCCGTCGCTCTACGACACTCCTAAGGTCTGGGGTAAATTTTACTAAGTCCCAGAGCTTGGGGACACCAAAATAAGTGCACTGGGGACTATTACCAGTCGATCCCAAATCACTTGAAACATGCAAAAAAAGAAAAAAAAAGAAAAAAAAAAAAGAAAAAAAGAAAAAAAAAGAAAAAAAATTCAAAAAAAAAAAAAAAAAAATCAAAAAAAAAGAAAAAAAAAAAGAAACTAAACCAAAAAAAAAAAAAAAAAAAAAACCTTCTTGATGTGGACTTAGACTTGTCTTAGTACTACAACTACAACCTATCTCAAACCCTCACCCTGAACCTAACCCGCAGACTTGTATACACTAACCCTAACCAGTCTTAGTACTACAACTACTACCTATCTCAAACCCTCACCCTAAACCTAACCCGCAGACTTGTATACACTAAGCCTAACCCTAAAAAAAAAAAAAAAAAATCTGGAAAAAAACACAAGTGTCAAAACACTTCCGGGTTCGCTTTGCGCCCCCTTCTGGACATTTTAGACAAAACTCTCAAGAGGGAAAAAGATTCGCAGTGGCCTACTTAGTACGTAGGCAAAAGTTTTTTTTTTTTTGAATTTTTTTGTGCAATTTCAATGGCAGACAAATGGTGGCGCTGTTGCCGCTAGGAAGCTCAGAAATCAATGAGGACAACAGATTCCGAATCGGGTCGCCATTACGGAATTTTTGATGTCTCATACTTGTGTTTTGGACTCTCAGAGGCTCCTGAGTCTTATCGGTAGAACCCCCATTACCTAACCCTAAATCTTGAAAATAACACAAGTGTCAAAACACTTCCGGGTTCGCTGTTGCGCCCCCTTCTGGACATTTTAGACAAAACTCTCAAGAGGGAAAAAGATTCGCAGTGGCCTACTTAGTACGTAGGCAAAAGTTTTTTTTTTTTTGAATTTTTTTGTGCAATTTTAATGGCAGACAAATGGTGGCGCTGTTGCCGCTAGGAAGCTCAGAAATCAATGAGGACAACAGATTCCGAATCGGGTCGCCATTACGGAATTTTAGATGTCTCATACTTGTGTCCTGGACGTTCAGAGGCTCCTGGGTCTTATCGGTAAGATTACCGGTAATCTTGCGAACCCCCATTGCCTAACCCTAACCCTAACCCTAACCCTTTAAAGTGCGATAGCTCCTCCCACAAAGGTCGACACGGTCCCATCTTTTAGTATGTTATATAGCTTGTCGAGACGGACATTTGGATATGTGTCTCTCCGCACACGGTCGCACGGTTCCTAACCCTAGGGTTAGCCTTTAAAGTGCGATAGCTCCTCCCACAAAGGTCGACACGGTCCCATCTTTTAGTATGTTATATAGCTTGTCGAGACGGACATTTGGATATGTGTCTCTCCGCACACGGTCGCACGGTTCCTAACCCTAGGGTTAGCCTTTAAAGTGCGATAGCTCCTCCCACAAAGGTCGACACGGTCCCATCTTTTAGTATGTTATATAGCTTGTCGAGACGGACATTTGGATATGTGTCTCTCCGCACACGGTCGCACGGTTCCTAACCCTAGGGTTAGCCTTTAAAGTGCGATAGCTCCTCCCACAAAGGTCAGAAATAAAAGTTAGTCACGTCCACGCGTAGCCATCGATAAGACGAACGCGATGATATGTGGCTCGCTTCTGGTACTCAATTTTAAGTTTAGCATTTCAACCAAAAACACATTCTTAGCATCGGTAACCCTATAAGCCTTTCGATCAGGTAAAACTAGGGTTATCTAGGGTTAGGGTTAGGGGCTACGGGGGTCGCACGACAATGGCGGACATATCAGATCGTAGGCCTCGGAAAGCTGGAAACGCCAACGTCAATTACTTGTCTGACGGACGTATCGTTCAAGAGCTATCGCGCGTTGAAAACTAACCCTAACCCTAGCCAATTAAGAGAACCGTAAGTCCGTGTGCTGGGAAACACATATCAGCGCGTCCGCCTCGTCGTTCTGAGTCGGAAAATGGTCTCGGTTTTTTACAGAAGTTTTCTGGCGGCTAAGTGGCTATTACACCCACTTCCCGACATCGTAGAGACACGAGACCACCACGGCTGTATTCAGCGGGAAAAAGTGAGTCTAGGGAGCCAACTCCCGACGCTCAAAGACACTCCGAAGACCCAAAGGTCAAGCGTTGACATTTTAGGCTTTATTTTGCGGCCTTGCAGCTTTAAAATTCAATAAGATATTCAAAAAAATTGCTGTCTTCACAAACAAGACTGTTTCTAAATGTTTGAAGCGTCCCGAATCCGATGGAAGTGGTTTCGTAGCTCTCCGACACTGCTAACTCTCCGCCAAATCAAAAGAGACACGTTTTTTCAGCCCCTAGAGCTCAATTATTATTATTTTTTTTCAAACAACACATTTTCTGAATCACTTTTTCATGCCGGATTTAATGGAATTGGTCCCGTCGCTCTACGACACTCCTAAGGTCTGGGGTAAATTTTACTAAGTCCCAGAGCTTGGGGACACCAAAATAAGTGCACTGGGGACTATTACCAGTCGATCCCAAATCACTTGAAACATGCAAAAAAAGAAAAAAAAAGAAAAAAAAAAAAGAAAAAAAGAAAAAAAAAGAAAAAAAATTCAAAAAAAAAAAAAAAAAAATCAAAAAAAAAGAAAAAAAAAAAGAAACTAAACCAAAAAAAAAAAAAAAAAAAAAACCTTCTTGATGTGGACTTAGACTTGTCTTAGTACTACAACTACAACCTATCTCAAACCCTCACCCTGAACCTAACCCGCAGACTTGTATACACTAACCCTAACCAGTCTTAGTACTACAACTACTACCTATCTCAAACCCTCACCCTAAACCTAACCCGCAGACTTGTATACACTAAGCCTAACCCTAAAAAAAAAAAAAAAAAATCTGGAAAAAAACACAAGTGTCAAAACACTTCCGGGTTCGCTTTGCGCCCCCTTCTGGACATTTTAGACAAAACTCTCAAGAGGGAAAAAGATTCGCAGTGGCCTACTTAGTACGTAGGCAAAAGTTTTTTTTTTTTTGAATTTTTTTGTGCAATTTCAATGGCAGACAAATGGTGGCGCTGTTGCCGCTAGGAAGCTCAGAAATCAATGAGGACAACAGATTCCGAATCGGGTCGCCATTACGGAATTTTTGATGTCTCATACTTGTGTTTTGGACTCTCAGAGGCTCCTGAGTCTTATCGGTAGAACCCCCATTACCTAACCCTAAATCTTGAAAATAACACAAGTGTCAAAACACTTCCGGGTTCGCTGTTGCGCCCCCTTCTGGACATTTTAGACAAAACTCTCAAGAGGGAAAAAGATTCGCAGTGGCCTACTTAGTACGTAGGCAAAAGTTTTTTTTTTTTTGAATTTTTTTGTGCAATTTTAATGGCAGACAAATGGTGGCGCTGTTGCCGCTAGGAAGCTCAGAAATCAATGAGGACAACAGATTCCGAATCGGGTCGCCATTACGGAATTTTAGATGTCTCATACTTGTGTCCTGGACGTTCAGAGGCTCCTGGGTCTTATCGGTAAGATTACCGGTAATCTTGCGAACCCCCATTGCCTAACCCTAACCCTAACCCTAACCCTTTAAAGTGCGATAGCTCCTCCCACAAAGGTCGACACGGTCCCATCTTTTAGTATGTTATATAGCTTGTCGAGACGGACATTTGGATATGTGTCTCTCCGCACACGGTCGCACGGTTCCTAACCCTAGGGTTAGCCTTTAAAGTGCGATAGCTCCTCCCACAAAGGTCGACACGGTCCCATCTTTTAGTATGTTATATAGCTTGTCGAGACGGACATTTGGATATGTGTCTCTCCGCACACGGTCGCACGGTTCCTAACCCTAGGGTTAGCCTTTAAAGTGCGATAGCTCCTCCCACAAAGGTCGACACGGTCCCATCTTTTAGTATGTTATATAGCTTGTCGAGACGGACATTTGGATATGTGTCTCTCCGCACACGGTCGCACGGTTCCTAACCCTAGGGTTAGCCTTTAAAGTGCGATAGCTCCTCCCACAAAGGTCGACACGGTCCCATCTTTTAGTATGTTATATAGCTTGTCGAGACGGACATTTGGATATGTGTCTCTCCGCACACGGTCGCACGGTTCCTAACCCTAGGGTTAGCCTTTAAAGTGCGATAGCTCCTCCCACAAAGGTCGACACGGTCCCATCTTTTAGTATGTTATATAGCTTGTCGAGACGGACATTTGGATATGTGTCTCTCCGCACACGGTCGCACGGTTCCTAACCCTAGGGTTAGCCTTTAAAGTGCGATAGCTCCTCCCACAAAGGTCGACACGGTCCCATCTTTTAGTATGTTATATAGCTTGTCGAGACGGACATTTGGATATGTGTCTCTCCGCACACGGTCGCACGGTTCCTAACCCTAGGGTTAGCCTTTAAAGTGCGATAGCTCCTCCCACAAAGGTCGACACGGTCCCATCTTTTAGTATGTTATATAGCTTGTCGAGACGGACATTTGGATATGTGTCTCTCCGCACACGGTCGCACGGTTCCTAACCCTAGGGTTAGCCTTTAAAGTGCGATAGCTCCTCCCACAAAGGTCGACACGGTCCCATCTTTTAGTATGTTATATAGCTTGTCGAGACGGACATTTGGATATGTGTCTCTCCGCACACGGTCGCACGGTTCCTAACCCTAGGGTTAGCCTTTAAAGTGCGATAGCTCCTCCCACAAAGGTCGACACGGTCCCATCTTTTAGTATGTTATATAGCTTGTCGAGACGGACATTTGGATATGTGTCTCTCCGCACACGGTCGCACGGTTCCTAACCCTAGGGTTAGCCTTTAAAGTGCGATAGCTCCTCCCACAAAGGTCGACACGGTCCCATCTTTTAGTATGTTATATAGCTTGTCGAGACGGACATTTGGATATGTGTCTCTCCGCACACGGTCGCACGGTTCCTAACCCTAGGGTTAGCCTTTAAAGTGCGATAGCTCCTCCCACAAAGGTCGACACGGTCCCATCTTTTAGTATGTTATATAGCTTGTCGAGACGGACATTTGGATATGTGTCTCTCCGCACACGGTCGCACGGTTCCTAACCCTAGGGTTAGCCTTTAAAGTGCGATAGCTCCTCCCACAAAGGTCGACACGGTCCCATCTTTTAGTATGTTATATAGCTTGTCGAGACGGACATTTGGATATGTGTCTCTCCGCACACGGTCGCACGGTTCCTAACCCTAGGGTTAGCCTTTAAAGTGCGATAGCTCCTCCCACAAAGGTCGACACGGTCCCATCTTTTAGTATGTTATATAGCTTGTCGAGACGGACATTTGGATATGTGTCTCTCCGCACACGGTCGCACGGTTCCTAACCCTAGGGTTAGCCTTTAAAGTGCGATAGCTCCTCCCACAAAGGTCGACACGGTCCCATCTTTTAGTATGTTATATAGCTTGTCGAGACGGACATTTGGATATGTGTCTCTCCGCACACGGTCGCACGGTTCCTAACCCTAGGGTTAGCCTTTAAAGTGCGATAGCTCCTCCCACAAAGGTCGACACGGTCCCATCTTTTAGTATGTTATATAGCTTGTCGAGACGGACATTTGGATATGTGTCTCTCCGCACACGGTCGCACGGTTCCTAACCCTAGGGTTAGCCTTTAAAGTGCGATAGCTCCTCCCACAAAGGTCGACACGGTCCCATCTTTTAGTATGTTATATAGCTTGTCGAGACGGACATTTGGATATGTGTCTCTCCGCACACGGTCGCACGGTTCCTAACCCTAGGGTTAGCCTTTAAAGTGCGATAGCTCCTCCCACAAAGGTCGACACGGTCCCATCTTTTAGTATGTTATATAGCTTGTCGAGACGGACATTTGGATATGTGTCTCTCCGCACACGGTCGCACGGTTCCTAACCCTAGGGTTAGCCTTTAAAGTGCGATAGCTCCTCCCACAAAGGTCGACACGGTCCCATCTTTTAGTATGTTATATAGCTTGTCGAGACGGACATTTGGATATGTGTCTCTCCGCACACGGTCGCACGGTTCCTAACCCTAGGGTTAGCCTTTAAAGTGCGATAGCTCCTCCCACAAAGGTCGACACGGTCCCATCTTTTAGTATGTTATATAGCTTGTCGAGACGGACATTTGGATATGTGTCTCTCCGCACACGGTCGCACGGTTCCTAACCCTAGGGTTAGCCTTTAAAGTGCGATAGCTCCTCCCACAAAGGTCGACACGGTCCCATCTTTTAGTATGTTATATAGCTTGTCGAGACGGACATTTGGATATGTGTCTCTCCGCACACGGTCGCACGGTTCCTAACCCTAGGGTTAGCCTTTAAAGTGCGATAGCTCCTCCCACAAAGGTCGACACGGTCCCATCTTTTAGTATGTTATATAGCTTGTCGAGACGGACATTTGGATATGTGTCTCTCCGCACACGGTCGCACGGTTCCTAACCCTAGGGTTAGCCTTTAAAGTGCGATAGCTCCTCCCACAAAGGTCGACACGGTCCCATCTTTTAGTATGTTATATAGCTTGTCGAGACGGACATTTGGATATGTGTCTCTCCGCACACGGTCGCACGGTTCCTAACCCTAGGGTTAGCCTTTAAAGTGCGATAGCTCCTCCCACAAAGGTCGACACGGTCCCATCTTTTAGTATGTTATATAGCTTGTCGAGACGGACATTTGGATATGTGTCTCTCCGCACACGGTCGCACGGTTCCTAACCCTAGGGTTAGCCTTTAAAGTGCGATAGCTCCTCCCACAAAGGTCGACACGGTCCCATCTTTTAGTATGTTATATAGCTTGTCGAGACGGACATTTGGATATGTGTCTCTCCGCACACGGTCGCACGGTTCCTAACCCTAGGGTTAGCCTTTAAAGTGCGATAGCTCCTCCCACAAAGGTCGACACGGTCCCATCTTTTAGTATGTTATATAGCTTGTCGAGACGGACATTTGGATATGTGTCTCTCCGCACACGGTCGCACGGTTCCTAACCCTAGGGTTAGCCTTTAAAGTGCGATAGCTCCTCCCACAAAGGTCGACACGGTCCCATCTTTTAGTATGTTATATAGCTTGTCGAGACGGACATTTGGATATGTGTCTCTCCGCACACGGTCGCACGGTTCCTAACCCTAGGGTTAGCCTTTAAAGTGCGATAGCTCCTCCCACAAAGGTCGACACGGTCCCATCTTTTAGTATGTTATATAGCTTGTCGAGACGGACATTTGGATATGTGTCTCTCCGCACACGGTCGCACGGTTCCTAACCCTAGGGTTAGCCTTTAAAGTGCGATAGCTCCTCCCACAAAGGTCGACACGGTCCCATCTTTTAGTATGTTATATAGCTTGTCGAGACGGACATTTGGATATGTGTCTCTCCGCACACGGTCGCACGGTTCCTAACCCTAGGGTTAGCCTTTAAAGTGCGATAGCTCCTCCCACAAAGGTCGACACGGTCCCATCTTTTAGTATGTTATATAGCTTGTCGAGACGGACATTTGGATATGTGTCTCTCCGCACACGGTCGCACGGTTCCTAACCCTAGGGTTAGCCTTTAAAGTGCGATAGCTCCTCCCACAAAGGTCGACACGGTCCCATCTTTTAGTATGTTATATAGCTTGTCGAGACGGACATTTGGATATGTGTCTCTCCGCACACGGTCGCACGGTTCCTAACCCTAGGGTTAGCCTTTAAAGTGCGATAGCTCCTCCCACAAAGGTCGACACGGTCCCATCTTTTAGTATGTTATATAGCTTGTCGAGACGGACATTTGGATATGTGTCTCTCCGCACACGGTCGCACGGTTCCTAACCCTAGGGTTAGCCTTTAAAGTGCGATAGCTCCTCCCACAAAGGTCGACACGGTCCCATCTTTTAGTATGTTATATAGCTTGTCGAGACGGACATTTGGATATGTGTCTCTCCGCACACGGTCGCACGGTTCCTAACCCTAGGGTTAGCCTTTAAAGTGCGATAGCTCCTCCCACAAAGGTCGACACGGTCCCATCTTTTAGTATGTTATATAGCTTGTCGAGACGGACATTTGGATATGTGTCTCTCCGCACACGGTCGCACGGTTCCTAACCCTAGGGTTAGCCTTTAAAGTGCGATAGCTCCTCCCACAAAGGTCGACACGGTCCCATCTTTTAGTATGTTATATAGCTTGTCGAGACGGACATTTGGATATGTGTCTCTCCGCACACGGTCGCACGGTTCCTAACCCTAGGGTTAGCCTTTAAAGTGCGATAGCTCCTCCCACAAAGGTCGACACGGTCCCATCTTTTAGTATGTTATATAGCTTGTCGAGACGGACATTTGGATATGTGTCTCTCCGCACACGGTCGCACGGTTCCTAACCCTAGGGTTAGCCTTTAAAGTGCGATAGCTCCTCCCACAAAGGTCGACACGGTCCCATCTTTTAGTATGTTATATAGCTTGTCGAGACGGACATTTGGATATGTGTCTCTCCGCACACGGTCGCACGGTTCCTAACCCTAGGGTTAGCCTTTAAAGTGCGATAGCTCCTCCCACAAAGGTCGACACGGTCCCATCTTTTAGTATGTTATATAGCTTGTCGAGACGGACATTTGGATATGTGTCTCTCCGCACACGGTCGCACGGTTCCTAACCCTAGGGTTAGCCTTTAAAGTGCGATAGCTCCTCCCACAAAGGTCGACACGGTCCCATCTTTTAGTATGTTATATAGCTTGTCGAGACGGACATTTGGATATGTGTCTCTCCGCACACGGTCGCACGGTTCCTAACCCTAGGGTTAGCCTTTAAAGTGCGATAGCTCCTCCCACAAAGGTCGACACGGTCCCATCTTTTAGTATGTTATATAGCTTGTCGAGACGGACATTTGGATATGTGTCTCTCCGCACACGGTCGCACGGTTCCTAACCCTAGGGTTAGCCTTTAAAGTGCGATAGCTCCTCCCACAAAGGTCGACACGGTCCCATCTTTTAGTATGTTATATAGCTTGTCGAGACGGACATTTGGATATGTGTCTCTCCGCACACGGTCGCACGGTTCCTAACCCTAGGGTTAGCCTTTAAAGTGCGATAGCTCCTCCCACAAAGGTCGACACGGTCCCATCTTTTAGTATGTTATATAGCTTGTCGAGACGGACATTTGGATATGTGTCTCTCCGCACACGGTCGCACGGTTCCTAACCCTAGGGTTAGCCTTTAAAGTGCGATAGCTCCTCCCACAAAGGTCGACACGGTCCCATCTTTTAGTATGTTATATAGCTTGTCGAGACGGACATTTGGATATGTGTCTCTCCGCACACGGTCGCACGGTTCCTAACCCTAGGGTTAGCCTTTAAAGTGCGATAGCTCCTCCCACAAAGGTCGACACGGTCCCATCTTTTAGTATGTTATATAGCTTGTCGAGACGGACATTTGGATATGTGTCTCTCCGCACACGGTCGCACGGTTCCTAACCCTAGGGTTAGCCTTTAAAGTGCGATAGCTCCTCCCACAAAGGTCGACACGGTCCCATCTTTTAGTATGTTATATAGCTTGTCGAGACGGACATTTGGATATGTGTCTCTCCGCACACGGTCGCACGGTTCCTAACCCTAGGGTTAGCCTTTAAAGTGCGATAGCTCCTCCCACAAAGGTCGACACGGTCCCATCTTTTAGTATGTTATATAGCTTGTCGAGACGGACATTTGGATATGTGTCTCTCCGCACACGGTCGCACGGTTCCTAACCCTAGGGTTAGCCTTTAAAGTGCGATAGCTCCTCCCACAAAGGTCGACACGGTCCCATCTTTTAGTATGTTATATAGCTTGTCGAGACGGACATTTGGATATGTGTCTCTCCGCACACGGTCGCACGGTTCCTAACCCTAGGGTTAGCCTTTAAAGTGCGATAGCTCCTCCCACAAAGGTCGACACGGTCCCATCTTTTAGTATGTTATATAGCTTGTCGAGACGGACATTTGGATATGTGTCTCTCCGCACACGGTCGCACGGTTCCTAACCCTAGGGTTAGCCTTTAAAGTGCGATAGCTCCTCCCACAAAGGTCGACACGGTCCCATCTTTTAGTATGTTATATAGCTTGTCGAGACGGACATTTGGATATGTGTCTCTCCGCACACGGTCGCACGGTTCCTAACCCTAGGGTTAGCCTTTAAAGTGCGATAGCTCCTCCCACAAAGGTCGACACGGTCCCATCTTTTAGTATGTTATATAGCTTGTCGAGACGGACATTTGGATATGTGTCTCTCCGCACACGGTCGCACGGTTCCTAACCCTAGGGTTAGCCTTTAAAGTGCGATAGCTCTCCTCCCACAAAGGTCGACACGGTCCCATCTTTTAGTATGTTATATAGCTTGTCGAGACGGACATTTGGATATGTGTCTCTCCGCACACGGTCGCACGGTTCCTAACCCTAGGGTTAGCCTTTAAAGTGCGATAGCTCCTCCCACAAAGGTCGACACGGTCCCATCTTTTAGTATGTTATATAGCTTGTCGAGACGGACATTTGGATATGTGTCTCTCCGCACACGGTCGCACGGTTCCTAACCCTAGGGTTAGCCTTTAAAGTGCGATAGCTCCTCCCACAAAGGTCGACACGGTCCCATCTTTTAGTATGTTATATAGCTTGTCGAGACGGACATTTGGATATGTGTCTCTCCGCACACGGTCGCACGGTTCCTAACCCTAGGGTTAGCCTTTAAAGTGCGATAGCTCCTCCCACAAAGGTCGACACGGTCCCATCTTTTAGTATGTTATATAGCTTGTCGAGACGGACATTTGGATATGTGTCTCTCCGCACACGGTCGCACGGTTCCTAACCCTAGGGTTAGCCTTTAAAGTGCGATAGCTCCTCCCACAAAGGTCGACACGGTCCCATCTTTTAGTATGTTATATAGCTTGTCGAGACGGACATTTGGATATGTGTCTCTCCGCACACGGTCGCACGGTTCCTAACCCTAGGGTTAGCCTTTAAAGTGCGATAGCTCCTCCCACAAAGGTCGACACGGTCCCATCTTTTAGTATGTTATATAGCTTGTCGAGACGGACATTTGGATATGTGTCTCTCCGCACACGGTCGCACGGTTCCTAACCCTAGGGTTAGCCTTTAAAGTGCGATAGCTCCTCCCACAAAGGTCGACACGGTCCCATCTTTTAGTATGTTATATAGCTTGTCGAGACGGACATTTGGATATGTGTCTCTCCGCACACGGTCGCACGGTTCCTAACCCTAGGGTTAGCCTTTAAAGTGCGATAGCTCCTCCCACAAAGGTCGACACGGTCCCATCTTTTAGTATGTTATATAGCTTGTCGAGACGGACATTTGGATATGTGTCTCTCCGCACACGGTCGCACGGTTCCTAACCCTAGGGTTAGCCTTTAAAGTGCGATAGCTCCTCCCACAAAGGTCGACACGGTCCCATCTTTTAGTATGTTATATAGCTTGTCGAGACGGACATTTGGATATGTGTCTCTCCGCACACGGTCGCACGGTTCCTAACCCTAGGGTTAGCCTTTAAAGTGCGATAGCTCCTCCCACAAAGGTCGACACGGTCCCATCTTTTAGTATGTTATATAGCTTGTCGAGACGGACATTTGGATATGTGTCTCTCCGCACACGGTCGCACGGTTCCTAACCCTAGGGTTAGCCTTTAAAGTGCGATAGCTCCTCCCACAAAGGTCGACACGGTCCCATCTTTTAGTATGTTATATAGCTTGTCGAGACGGACATTTGGATATGTGTCTCTCCGCACACGGTCGCACGGTTCCTAACCCTAGGGTTAGCCTTTAAAGTGCGATAGCTCCTCCCACAAAGGTCGACACGGTCCCATCTTTTAGTATGTTATATAGCTTGTCGAGACGGACATTTGGATATGTGTCTCTCCGCACACGGTCGCACGGTTCCTAACCCTAGGGTTAGCCTTTAAAGTGCGATAGCTCCTCCCACAAAGGTCGACACGGTCCCATCTTTTAGTATGTTATATAGCTTGTCGAGACGGACATTTGGATATGTGTCTCTCCGCACACGGTCGCACGGTTCCTAACCCTAGGGTTAGCCTTTAAAGTGCGATAGCTCCTCCCACAAAGGTCGACACGGTCCCATCTTTTAGTATGTTATATAGCTTGTCGAGACGGACATTTGGATATGTGTCTCTCCGCACACGGTCGCACGGTTCCTAACCCTAGGGTTAGCCTTTAAAGTGCGATAGCTCCTCCCACAAAGGTCGACACGGTCCCATCTTTTAGTATGTTATATAGCTTGTCGAGACGGACATTTGGATATGTGTCTCTCCGCACACGGTCGCACGGTTCCTAACCCTAGGGTTAGCCTTTAAAGTGCGATAGCTCCTCCCACAAAGGTCGACACGGTCCCATCTTTTAGTATGTTATATAGCTTGTCGAGACGGACATTTGGATATGTGTCTCTCCGCACACGGTCGCACGGTTCCTAACCCTAGGGTTAGCCTTTAAAGTGCGATAGCTCCTCCCACAAAGGTCGACACGGTCCCATCTTTTAGTATGTTATATAGCTTGTCGAGACGGACATTTGGATATGTGTCTCTCCGCACACGGTCGCACGGTTCCTAACCCTAGGGTTAGCCTTTAAAGTGCGATAGCTCCTCCCACAAAGGTCGACACGGTCCCATCTTTTAGTATGTTATATAGCTTGTCGAGACGGACATTTGGATATGTGTCTCTCCGCACACGGTCGCACGGTTCCTAACCCTAGGGTTAGCCTTTAAAGTGCGATAGCTCCTCCCACAAAGGTCGACACGGTCCCATCTTTTAGTATGTTATATAGCTTGTCGAGACGGACATTTGGATATGTGTCTCTCCGCACACGGTCGCACGGTTCCTAACCCTAGGGTTAGCCTTTAAAGTGCGATAGCTCCTCCCACAAAGGTCGACACGGTCCCATCTTTTAGTATGTTATATAGCTTGTCGAGACGGACATTTGGATATGTGTCTCTCCGCACACGGTCGCACGGTTCCTAACCCTAGGGTTAGCCTTTAAAGTGCGATAGCTCCTCCCACAAAGGTCGACACGGTCCCATCTTTTAGTATGTTATATAGCTTGTCGAGACGGACATTTGGATATGTGTCTCTCCGCACACGGTCGCACGGTTCCTAACCCTAGGGTTAGCCTTTAAAGTGCGATAGCTCCTCCCACAAAGGTCGACACGGTCCCATCTTTTAGTATGTTATATAGCTTGTCGAGACGGACATTTGGATATGTGTCTCTCCGCACACGGTCGCACGGTTCCTAACCCTAGGGTTAGCCTTTAAAGTGCGATAGCTCCTCCCACAAAGGTCGACACGGTCCCATCTTTTAGTATGTTATATAGCTTGTCGAGACGGACATTTGGATATGTGTCTCTCCGCACACGGTCGCACGGTTCCTAACCCTAGGGTTAGCCTTTAAAGTGCGATAGCTCCTCCCACAAAGGTCGACACGGTCCCATCTTTTAGTATGTTATATAGCTTGTCGAGACGGACATTTGGATATGTGTCTCTCCGCACACGGTCGCACGGTTCCTAACCCTAGGGTTAGCCTTTAAAGTGCGATAGCTCCTCCCACAAAGGTCGACACGGTCCCATCTTTTAGTATGTTATATAGCTTGTCGAGACGGACATTTGGATATGTGTCTCTCCGCACACGGTCGCACGGTTCCTAACCCTAGGGTTAGCCTTTAAAGTGCGATAGCTCCTCCCACAAAGGTCGACACGGTCCCATCTTTTAGTATGTTATATAGCTTGTCGAGACGGACATTTGGATATGTGTCTCTCCGCACACGGTCGCACGGTTCCTAACCCTAGGGTTAGCCTTTAAAGTGCGATAGCTCCTCCCACAAAGGTCGACACGGTCCCATCTTTTAGTATGTTATATAGCTTGTCGAGACGGACATTTGGATATGTGTCTCTCCGCACACGGTCGCACGGTTCCTAACCCTAGGGTTAGCCTTTAAAGTGCGATAGCTCCTCCCACAAAGGTCGACACGGTCCCATCTTTTAGTATGTTATATAGCTTGTCGAGACGGACATTTGGATATGTGTCTCTCCGCACACGGTCGCACGGTTCCTAACCCTAGGGTTAGCCTTTAAAGTGCGATAGCTCCTCCCACAAAGGTCGACACGGTCCCATCTTTTAGTATGTTATATAGCTTGTCGAGACGGACATTTGGATATGTGTCTCTCCGCACACGGTCGCACGGTTCCTAACCCTAGGGTTAGCCTTTAAAGTGCGATAGCTCCTCCCACAAAGGTCGACACGGTCCCATCTTTTAGTATGTTATATAGCTTGTCGAGACGGACATTTGGATATGTGTCTCTCCGCACACGGTCGCACGGTTCCTAACCCTAGGGTTAGCCTTTAAAGTGCGATAGCTCCTCCCACAAAGGTCGACACGGTCCCATCTTTTAGTATGTTATATAGCTTGTCGAGACGGACATTTGGATATGTGTCTCTCCGCACACGGTCGCACGGTTCCTAACCCTAGGGTTAGCCTTTAAAGTGCGATAGCTCCTCCCACAAAGGTCGACACGGTCCCATCTTTTAGTATGTTATATAGCTTGTCGAGACGGACATTTGGATATGTGTCTCTCCGCACACGGTCGCACGGTTCCTAACCCTAGGGTTAGCCTTTAAAGTGCGATAGCTCCTCCCACAAAGGTCGACACGGTCCCATCTTTTAGTATGTTATATAGCTTGTCGAGACGGACATTTGGATATGTGTCTCTCCGCACACGGTCGCACGGTTCCTAACCCTAGGGTTAGCCTTTAAAGTGCGATAGCTCCTCCCACAAAGGTCGACACGGTCCCATCTTTTAGTATGTTATATAGCTTGTCGAGACGGACATTTGGATATGTGTCTCTCCGCACACGGTCGCACGGTTCCTAACCCTAGGGTTAGCCTTTAAAGTGCGATAGCTCCTCCCACAAAGGTCGACACGGTCCCATCTTTTAGTATGTTATATAGCTTGTCGAGACGGACATTTGGATATGTGTCTCTCCGCACACGGTCGCACGGTTCCTAACCCTAGGGTTAGCCTTTAAAGTGCGATAGCTCCTCCCACAAAGGTCGACACGGTCCCATCTTTTAGTATGTTATATAGCTTGTCGAGACGGACATTTGGATATGTGTCTCTCCGCACACGGTCGCACGGTTCCTAACCCTAGGGTTAGCCTTTAAAGTGCGATAGCTCCTCCCACAAAGGTCGACACGGTCCCATCTTTTAGTATGTTATATAGCTTGTCGAGACGGACATTTGGATATGTGTCTCTCCGCACACGGTCGCACGGTTCCTAACCCTAGGGTTAGCCTTTAAAGTGCGATAGCTCCTCCCACAAAGGTCGACACGGTCCCATCTTTTAGTATGTTATATAGCTTGTCGAGACGGACATTTGGATATGTGTCTCTCCGCACACGGTCGCACGGTTCCTAACCCTAGGGTTAGCCTTTAAAGTGCGATAGCTCCTCCCACAAAGGTCGACACGGTCCCATCTTTTAGTATGTTATATAGCTTGTCGAGACGGACATTTGGATATGTGTCTCTCCGCACACGGTCGCACGGTTCCTAACCCTAGGGTTAGCCTTTAAAGTGCGATAGCTCCTCCCACAAAGGTCGACACGGTCCCATCTTTTAGTATGTTATATAGCTTGTCGAGACGGACATTTGGATATGTGTCTCTCCGCACACGGTCGCACGGTTCCTAACCCTAGGGTTAGCCTTTAAAGTGCGATAGCTCCTCCCACAAAGGTCGACACGGTCCCATCTTTTAGTATGTTATATAGCTTGTCGAGACGGACATTTGGATATGTGTCTCTCCGCACACGGTCGCACGGTTCCTAACCCTAGGGTTAGCCTTTAAAGTGCGATAGCTCCTCCCACAAAGGTCGACACGGTCCCATCTTTTAGTATGTTATATAGCTTGTCGAGACGGACATTTGGATATGTGTCTCTCCGCACACGGTCGCACGGTTCCTAACCCTAGGGTTAGCCTTTAAAGTGCGATAGCTCCTCCCACAAAGGTCGACACGGTCCCATCTTTTAGTATGTTATATAGCTTGTCGAGACGGACATTTGGATATGTGTCTCTCCGCACACGGTCGCACGGTTCCTAACCTCTAGGGTTAGCCTTTAAAGTGCGATAGCTCCTCCCACAAAGGTCGACACGGTCCCATCTTTTAGTATGTTATATAGCTTGTCGAGACGGACATTTGGATATGTGTCTCTCCGCACACGGTCGCACGGTTCCTAACCCTAGGGTTAGCCTTTAAAGTGCGATAGCTCCTCCCACAAAGGTCGACACGGTCCCATCTTTTAGTATGTTATATAGCTTGTCGAGACGGACATTTGGATATGTGTCTCTCCGCACACGGTCGCACGGTTCCTAACCCTAGGGTTAGCCTTTAAAGTGCGATAGCTCCTCCCACAAAGGTCGACACGGTCCCATCTTTTAGTATGTTATATAGCTTGTCGAGACGGACATTTGGATATGTGTCTCTCCGCACACGGTCGCACGGTTCCTAACCCTAGGGTTAGCCTTTAAAGTGCGATAGCTCCTCCCACAAAGGTCGACACGGTCCCATCTTTTAGTATGTTATATAGCTTGTCGAGACGGACATTTGGATATGTGTCTCTCCGCACACGGTCGCACGGTTCCTAACCCTAGGGTTAGCCTTTAAAGTGCGATAGCTCCTCCCACAAAGGTCGACACGGTCCCATCTTTTAGTATGTTATATAGCTTGTCGAGACGGACATTTGGATATGTGTCTCTCCGCACACGGTC
>NW_027665799.1:0-5000 GCF_963924005.1 Protomyctophum bolini
TCTCTCTCCCTCCCTCTCCCTCTCCCTCTCCCTCTCTCCCTCACTCCCTCTCCCCCCCTCTCTCCCTCCCTCCCTCCCTCTCTCCCTCCCTCTCTCCCTCTCCCTCTCTCCCTCTCTCCCTCCCTCCCTCCCTCTCTCCCTCCTCCCTCCCTCTCCCTCCCTCCCTCTCCCTCTCCCCCTCTCTCCCTCCCTCTCTCCCTCCCTCCCTCCCTCCCTCCCTCCCTCTCTCTCTCCCTCCCTCCCTCCTCTCTCTCTCCCTCTCTCCCTCTCTCTCTCCCTCTCTCCCTCCCTCTCCCTCTCCCTCCCTCTCTCCCTCTCTCCCTCTCTCTCTCTCTCTCCCTCTCTCCCTCCTCCCTCCTCCCTCCTTCCCTCTCCCCCTCCCTCTGCCCACAGCCCTCCTATGAGACACAGACAGAGTAGAAAAACAATGGTGCCATTTTCTCATGATTATTAGTGAGGACCCGTTATATGAAGACATAATTATAATGATTATAATGAAGATAGGTGGTGAAGTGGTCCAGAACACTGGAGCAGAGATGAACGCCAAGATAAAATGATTATATTATATCCAATCCGTCTCAGCATCCCCCAGGAGGAAGTCACTAATGTTGCTCTGGAGAGGGAAGTCTGGAGCTCTCTGGTGGAGCTGTTGCCCCCGCGACCCGACTATGGATAAGCGGTTGAAGATGGATGGATGGATGGATATTATTTTTTCTTTTTTTCTTATTAAAGTCCGTTCCTAGTGTTCCTATGTAAAGCGCTTTGGGTATTTAGAAAAGCGCTATATACATTTGAGCTATTATTATTATTATTATTATATCCATATACGTATGTGTGTGTACATCTATAATAACTTTATTAATAATTTGTTCAATCTATTCGTGGGTTATCTGACTTGAACTGTGTATCTTTAGACTAGAGGTTTGCCATCTTATTATTATTATTATTATCATTATTATCTTAGGAGTAAAGTCTGTGACACATATTGCGCAAATTATTCTGCAGTATCAGGGGGCGCCTGTATAAAAACAATCCAATCTCACTGCAAATGGTTTTCATCTCGACAGGAGATGTGTGTAGAATGGAGCGCCTAACAACTGTACACATGCAGAAAGCTCATTTTTATCAAATGGAGCACCTTAACCCATTCTGACCTGAGATCAGATTCATACGAGGTTTCCACTGGACACACACTGGTCTGATTATAACCCATTCTGACCTGAGATCAGATTCTAAAAATGTCAGTCGTTCTTCGATTCTTTCAAAAAATAGCAGACCTACAAGCTCGTAGCGCGCCACTCGGTGGAGCGCGCTACGAGCTTGTAGATCTGCTAATTTTTCAATAGACTATAAAGCATAACATGATGCTATTAACACCAAGATGGGTGTTCCCGTTCAGAATGTGTTAAAGCACCTGCTGTAAAATAGCAGCTCTACAGAGCTTGTAGATCTGCTATTTTCGCTATAGTTTGCATGAGGCAAACGTCTAATAATAATAAACGTCTCTCTTTTTGGAGGTCACAGCCAGGCTAAAAAAACAAAAACCATTGGAAACCACCTGTTGTGATATCAGATGACTGATCTGAACCCATAAATGCAGAGTCACGACAGAATGTTCAAATAGAAAAGGTATTTATTAAAGCAATGAGGCAGCTGACAACAAAGACTAGCTTCAAGCTCAGGAAAACCCAAAAATGTCCAAAGGGCAGTAAAGGCCAAAACTGAAAATTACTTTACACACACAAATGCAAAGCGCAAAATACAAAGTCCAAAAGTCAAACCTCAGAGGAGCACACGGAACCAGGAACACACAGGGGACATCGACAACATCAAACTGACAACAGTGTTTTGCAATGAGTCTAGTTATGTAGTGAGCAGGTAAATTGTCCAAGTGTTCACAGGTGGGCTGACGAGGGAGTTGGAGACAGGTGAGTGCAGGGACTGAGTGAGTGGAAGGGAGAAATGGGAGTGGCCAGGGCTGACGATGATCTGTGGAGGGACAGATCCTAACACCAGCCGCTCTAGGACCACTCCTCCCAAAGACAAGACCCCAGCCCCCCCACCATGAATCTAAACCTATATCCTCAGCTCTGCTGGAACGCTAATGACAGCCTGACATTTGGACTTACACAGCATTTGAACCGATGACCTATTACCTATTGATCTGAGGAAGCGATAGATTATAACGGGGGGGGGGGGGGGGACAGCATGACCCCGGGTTGACACGACACGGCGTCCACGCTTAGTCGCTTTGTAAAAACGCTTCGGATACAATATTAACCAGACGACGACAAGAACTAACGGACTACGGCGCGACCTAAAAAACCTTTTGGAACGACCTGGTTTGCGGAAATGGAGTCGGACAGAGTCACAACGAATCAAACGATTTCCCCCCGAGCGCGGCACGGCTGCAACTCAACACTTTCCTATTTCCTATTAGGGTCCTGGGACTAATTGCGATTAATTTAGATGAATTAACTACAAAAAAAACGTTTCTCACTGGGCGCGTTTTCTATAGTAGGCCTACTGAAAACTGGAAATAATAAAAAGTCACCCCATTTTGTGTTGCCTAGAACTGGAGGTCTGACAAAAAAACAGTAACAATATGAAGTAAGTACAGCTTTGTGATGTCACTGAGATGTACTTGTTACTGTTACTAAAAAAAAATCAGACCTCCAGTTCTAGGCAACACAGAATGGGGTGACTTTTTATTATTATTTCCACAACAGGTATATTAATGACAGTAAAATGTTGAAAATGAGTGGTATCCTGTAGTCACTATTCATTGATTCACTGGGATACCAAAAAACATTTAAAAAAAAAGGTTTCTCGCTGTTCTCGGGTTGAATATTGATATGCGATTAAAATGCGATTAATCTAGATTAATTAACTACAAAGCCTCTGATTAATTAGATTAATTTTTTTAATCGAGTCCTAGCTCTAGTTCCTATATAGCTCCAAGAGAGATGGGTCAAATGGGTCTATAGCTCTAAAAGAGATGGGTCAAATGGTTCTATAGCTCCAAGAGAGATGGGTCAAATGGTTCTATAGCTCCAAGACAGATGGGTCAAATGGGTCTATAGCTCTAAAAGAGATGGGTCAAATGGTTCTATAGCTCCAAGAGAGATGGGTCAAATGGTTCTATAGCTCCAAGAGAGATGGGTCAAATGGTTCTATAGCTCCAAGAGAGATGAGTCAAATGGGTCTATAGCTCCAAGACAGATGGGTCAAATGGTTCTATAGCTCCAAGAGAGATGGGTCAAATGGGTCTATAGCTCCAAGAGAGATGGGTCAAATGGGTCTATAGCTCTAAAAGAGATGGGTCAAATGGGTTCTATAGCTCCAAGAGAGATGGGTCAAATGGTTCTATAGCTCTAAGAGAGATGAGTCATATGGTTCTATAGCTCTAAGAGAGATGGGTCAAATGGTTCTATAGCTCCAAGAGAGATGGGTCAAATGGGTCTATAGCTCCAAGAGAGATGGGTCAAATGGTTCTATAGCTCCAAGACAGATGGGTCAAATGGTTCTATAGCTCCAAGAGAGATGGGTCAAATGGTCCTATAGCTCCAAGAGAGATGGGTCAAATGCAGAGAACACATTCCACTGCTGTGACGTGTGTGACAAATCGTACGACTTTGATAAGCCGGTGTCAGGTCTCATCACATCTTCGGACTCTTCCCACTAGTTGGCGACAAAGCAACGATTTGGACACCAACTATGATGTCATAGTGGTGACAGACAGACAGACAGACAGACAGACAGACAAAAGTCTAAGTCTAAAGTTGAGGTCGGCTTAAAGTTTCTCTCAGCGCTTCACGTCAATCAATCAATCAATCAATCAATCAATCGATCAATCGATCAATCAACCAATCATACGTGTTTGTTTCATCTTGTTTCATCCCAGCAGCCATGCAGCCCCAACGCCGTCTCACTAAATATTCTCAGCACACTCCTCTCTCTACTCGATAACAAATGATTTCTCTTCTAACCGCTGACAGGTTTCTATTTCAAAATGACTCCTTCCGTTTGTTTACCCTCAATGCTGCTGCCAAGAAGAATTAAGTAAACCTCAACAGTTACGCCATAGAATAGATGCTGCCCAAAAACAGGGTCCATTGATTCCCGGGAGAGGAGAGGCTAAATCAGGGGTTTGACTTTAAAAATGACAAAAGTGCCGCGCTATGAGCTTGTAGGTCTGCTATTTTTTGAAAAATCGTAAAAAAAAAGTGGCACAAATCTTTGAATATCTTTCAGAGCCTGCGACGTTTTTAACTCATATCTTTGCTTCTGGGAGGGGGGGGGGGGGGGCGGGGGTCCCTGGAACAACATATTTTCAGAATCTCTTTGATATGAAAATGTTTGAGAACGACTGACACATGAAACATTGGGAGTTTCAGAAAAACTGTCAGGAATTAGAAGACATTTTGTATAGAATCGTCCTCCGGTCTAAATGGGCTAAAATGTGAAAGGATTACGGTATATTATACGGTAAGGATTACGGTAAGGATTACGGTGTACTCACCGTGAACTGGATTTGACAGCCTCCCATGATGTAATCCAGGAAGGAATACATCTTAATGATCTGTCAGCAGAAAATACAAAAAAAGAAAAAAAAAAACTTTAGGACATGTTAATGTTATGGGGGAGGAGTAGGGGGGGGGGTGGGTGGGGGGGATTAAACAAGGCTGGAGTGTTCTTTTCCCTTCAAGGCATTTGCATACTTCTAGCGTATAGCAGTAAAATCTGCCTTGATATTTTAGTATTTCTTTGTGTACAGCACTTTGTTTCAACCTTGTTGTATAAAAATGTGCTTTAAAAATGAAGTGGATTGGATTGGATAGCTTTACTTAGCGGGAACCCCTTTTGGTGTTATAGCATTATGTCGTGCTTTAGCTATTGAAAAATAGCAGACCTACAAGCTCGTAGCGCGCCACCGAGTGGCGCGCTATGAGCTTGTAGGTCTGCTATTTTTTTTTTTTAAATCGAAGAAGGACTGACAT
>NW_027665799.1:12500-15000 GCF_963924005.1 Protomyctophum bolini
CTTTCAAGAATGCATTGCTGGTTCATCTTACATATAGCTGTTCTTGTTGCTGATTATATTTCCTTATATATATATAATTTTTTTCTTTTCTGGCATACGTTTTTGTATTTTGTATATCTTATTTGCAATGGTATATATAGTACTATAGTATATTACTTAACTTCCAAGGTTGGACCCACTACTGATGTACAGTAGTGAGTTTGAGACGGAGGAAAAGCCTTTGTGTATGTTCTTACTGTACTGTGCTATGCTGTGCTGTGCTGTGCTGTGCTGTACTGTGCTGTGCTGTGCTGTACTGTACTGTACTGTACTGTACTGTGCTGTGCTGTGCTGTACTGTACTGTACTGTACTGGTTTGTTGTATGTTGTGCCTTGAGGACTCCAACTCAAGGGACTATCCTTCAGGGGAAAAAAATTATAATAATCTGAGATGAAGAAAATTGGGTAGAAATTGGATTGGAAATACTCAAGTGAGCACTCACACACACTCACACGCACACACACAAACACAGCATTTTTCCCATAGACGTATCAAAAAGTATGTATTTAAAGACCTTTTAAACGTCGTACAAAGTCAACTCGAGTCGTGACAACTCATGACAACAAACGCAATATTCTGTTGTGGCTATTTTGTATGCTACTGTATGCTGCTATGTCATTTTCAGCATGCAACCAAGTGTAAAATGACTTGTACTGGATCTCTTGTCCACACACACGCGCACACACACACACACACACACACACACACACACACACACACACACAGTCGTTTCTAACTAGGATGCTTCAATGTCGTGGCATGCGTGCGTGGCGTGCACAGAGAGAGAGAGAGAGAGAGAGAGAGAGAGAGAGAGAGAGAGAAAGAGAGACAGCCCTTTCGCCCGCTGTCAGAAGCCATGCCGAGCTAAGATGCTCCTGAATATTTAATGAGCGAGGAGGAGGTCATGTTTATTCATGGAGTAAAAAAAAAGAAATAAAAAAGAAAAAGAAGGAAAATAGGATAAGTGTTTGTGGGGTGGCCGAGCAAGCGAGCGAGCCTCGGCCACCTCCCTCTCTCTCTCTCTCTCTCTCTCTCTCTCTCTCTTTCATATGTGACGCACACGCAGCGACATTATGGGTCCGGGGGGGAGGAGGAGGGGGGGGGGGGGGGGGGGGGGGGGGGGGGGGGGGGGGGGGGGGGGGGGGAGGAGGGGGAGGAGGAGGAGGGGGGGGGGCCGGGGGAAAGGTGAAGGTTGAGAGAGACCGCCTACCGCTGGGCAAATAACACCAGACATCTGAAAGGCAACCCGCGCGTCACGTCGATCCACACTGGAAAGATATATATACCGAACTCTGTGATGTTCCAGTGGTGGAAAGTTACCAAGTATAATATATACTATAATATAAGACCTGAGAAAAGATTCTATACGAATGACTTCTAAATCCTGAATGTTTTCTGGGAAAAAACCCATGTGGTTCTCAAGCAATTTACCCTTAAAAATCACACTATAATTCAGTCAATGTCTGTCTGTCTGTCTGTCTGTCTGTCTGTCTGTCTGTCTGTCTGTCTGTGTGATACCGTCGTATCTCCTCACTGCCTGCACCGATCGCTCCCACTTTTCACACAGGCATTGACCATAATATTATGGAGGTCTTGACTTAAAGGGACACTTCACCCTTTTTGCAAAAACATATATGTTAATGACGTTTAGAAGCTTTAGAACACTTTCCTGGGAGTCTTTATGTGTGTAATATGTGGTTTTAGATATTTAGATTGTAGCAGTGAGCCCAGTGTCTCTGATGTCATGGACTCACTTCCTTCCTGGACTACATGTTGCCTCAGTAAGACAGCTCTCCCCCTATCCACAAGGAGGAGCAGTGCACCAAAGAATTATGGGAATTGTAGTCCAGGAAGGAAGTGAGACCAGTGTCCATGACATCAGAGACCACAGGCTCACTGCTACAATCTAAAATATCTAAAACCACATATTACACACATAAAGACCCCCAGGAAAGTGATCTAAAGCTTCTAAACGTCATTAACCTATATTTTTTTTGCAAAAAGGGTGAAGTGTCCCTTTAACGACTGCATTAGGAGAAGAAAGAACCAAAAACAAAAAGAGGCTAAAACGAATCAAGGTAAAAAAATAATAATAATTGGCTACTAAAAGAAAAGAAATGAGCAGCAAATGAGTGTCAAAAAATCTATATTTCTATATTTCTATAAAATCTATATTTCTCTGCACACGTCCACCATGAAAGGCTTGAACTATTAGCACCTTGCAATTGCAATCTTTTTTAAACCCACTTATTAGTGAGAAGAACTGCTTCGCCAACCACAATGTTGGTGCAACCAAGACATTAACCCATTCTGACCTGAGATCAGATTCATACGAGGTTTCCACTGGACACACACTGGTCTGATGAACCCATTCTGACCTGAGATCAGATTCTAAAAATGTCAGTCGTTCTTCGATTTTTCAAAAAATAGCAGACCTACAAGCTCATAGCGCGCCACTCG
>NW_027665799.1:20000-32053 GCF_963924005.1 Protomyctophum bolini
GGTCAGAATGGGTTTATCAGACCAGTGTGTGTCCAGTGGAAACCTCGTATGAATCTGATCTCAGGTCAGAATGGGTTAATGGCTGCAATGTATACTATATTTGGGTGTGTAAAATGCTAGGCACGACATAATCGTGGATCTATTAGTGAACGACAGTAGGTTAATTATAGTTCCGGCATCATCTGCTACCATTTACAAGCACTCACGTGTTTCAACTGCCATGTTCATGCACCATAATGAAAATGATGCCTCTTCCAGATGTCACAGCTGATACACCAGATGTTGTTGATGAGGACAGTAGAGAAGTGATCATTTTGGAAGAGACATGCACTGTACATTTGACCACAGTCTGGAAGAGGCATTCCTTACCAAGGGGCTTAAGGATGTCTTAAGGATGCTATAGAGCGTCGCAGTCCCTCCCCCTTTCAGAACGACGAGTGGCCCAGGAAATGAATCCCAATGCATTTTTCTCCTTAAAGTATTTATTTAAAGACGGTTACGCCGCGGACAAAGCCAACTCGGATCGTGACAAATCATGACAATGAACACAATGTTTTGGGGGCCGATCAAATCATTTATAAGAAGAAAAACGTGCGCGTGTGCGTGCATGTGTGCGTGCGTGTGAAGATCTCCTACCGTAATGGAAGACTTGCCAGCAGTGTTTCCCTGCTTGAGCAGCGCTTTGCTCAGTTTCCTCTGAGAGACGATCTGAAATACACATCAAAAGACGCACGCACGCACGCACACACACACACACGCGCACAAAGACACACACAGAAACAGAAATCAGATAATACTCAAACTAAAAGACCATAATGATGTCCACAATATTACAAAATACACCTGAGCCACATTAACAGTCTATCCACACAGTCTATCCACAATAGCCATGAGACCCGTTCCTACGCGGGCAGCAGCTCTCTGACTTCCAGATCACGTTCTGCGTCTCTCTCAGTCCGCCAGGCGCCGGCCCCTCTGGGCCTGAGGTGAGCATTAGTTAACCCATTCTGACCCGAGATCAGATTCTAAAAAATGTACTGTATACTTTTAGCTCTGAAACTCTCTCTCTTTTTCCACTGACGAAAACTAAACGGGAATGAAATGAAAACTATAAGCTATTGATGACTAAAACTAAGGCTAAATATATACCGACAATTTCGTCAACAGGTTAAAAACTGGTTGAACTGCTGGCTGATATCGGCCTTCGAATGTGTCGAGGGAGACGTTTCTTTATCTTTTTCCTTTTGATCGACGTTTTTTATTTATACAATACAATAAAAAAATGAATAAAACATTTGAAGTCATTTGAAGAAGGACAATACCATAGTGACCGGCGCACCAAGGACGAGGGTTTTTGTGTGTGTGTGACGTGTGTGTGTGTGTGTGTGTGTGTGTGTGTGTGTGTGTGTGTGTGTGTGTGTGTGTGTGCGTGCGTGCGTGTGTGTGTGTGTCGTCGCTGCCCCCTGGTGATCGCTGATTGGGTATAGGCTATACAGCAACTGGCCTAATCAGCGTTATGATTGGCTATACATTTGGCAGACATTGGTACAGTATGTCTGTAAACCTCTTCCTTTCCAGTCGCTTTGTAGCAAACAGTAGTTTTTTTGGAAAACAGCAAAAAATGGATATATATATATAGCCTACGCCCTATACGGTCTTTTTCAAGGCAAAGATAAAGTCATTCAGAAGAAGAAGAAGCTGTGAGTCGGCCGTCAGCGCTCAGCAGCACCTATTCCAGGGATGTCAAACTCAAATACACGGTGGGCGTAGGCTATATATCCATTTTTTACTGTTTTCCAAAAAAACTACTGTTTGCTACAAAGCGACTGGAAGGAAGAGGTTTACAGACATACTGTACCAATGTCTGCCAAAAGCAACACCGCCGGGTGTATAATCTCCACACCGACTCGAGACTTATGAGAAAAAGACCCATAATATCGGCCAGAATATCCCAAAAGAAAACGCGCAGGGGACTCGGCTTCTTCTTCTTCTACGCAACGGTGGGAATCTGTTCTTCTATATATGGCAGTGAATGCTGCATGGACCCTGAAGCCAACCCTGCAGAAGTCTCTACACGGGTGTTATCCAGAGTTATCCAGAGTTATCATAGAGTTATCCAGAGTTATCATAGAGTTATCGAGAGTTATATATCCTGGCTTAACTTGGCTGTGCTTGTCCAGTGTGTGTGTGTGTGTGTGTGTGTGTGTGTGTGTGTGTGTGAGCTCACACAGTCCCAGAACACATACGCATGCTACACGCTCTCATGCTCACCTCACATGACAGCCAGGAGAGAGAGAGAGAGAGAGAGACAGCCGGGATCTAAAAACGATGGATTTTTTGACAGCTCATGCCACACCGACGCTGTTTCCCACTGGGATTTGTCCCGGCATCATATCAGTGCGGCGCACGCACACACGCACACACGCACGCACGCACGCACGCACACACGCACGCATGCAAGCGCACACACACACACACAAACATTCCAGGTGACTAAAAATGTGACTAAAACTGAATCAAAATGATTCAAAAGACTATGACAAAAAAACTAAAAAACTAAAATCAAACCGTATTGGCAAAAACAACATTGGTGGCCATGAAGTCCTTCAGTGTTTTTTACCGATCGAGGTAGACTCTGGGAAGGTTGACAAGAAGTGAGCGAAGGAAGGAGAGACACAGATGGAAGACGGGGGTCTTATCCATTCCCTGTAATTATCTTCTTTTCAAAATCTTCTTATTCACGTTTCACGTCAAACCCAGGGGCGCGCTACGAGCTTGTATAGGTCTGCTATTTTTGAGAAATCGAAGAACGACTGACACACAGAAACACAGCTTTTAATCAGAAAACGGTCAGGACGTATAGAAGACATTTTTTTTAGGATCTGATCTCAGGTCAGAATGGGCTAACTATCATTTAGCTGCATGCATGGGGACGGACCCCTGGAACTCCCTCCGGGACCCCCTGGGGGTCCCCGGACCCCACTTTGGGGACACCATGTTGTCTCTTTGCTGCTGTCAGTGACCATCGGGTGCGACGCTCCGTATACCGTTTATCCCATTCTGAACGGGAACCCATTTTGGTGTTTAGCATCATGTTATGCTTTAGCTATTGAAAAATAGCAGATCTACAAGCTCATAGCGCGCCACCGAGTGGCGCGCTACGAGCTTGTAGGTCTGCTATTTTTGAAAAATCAAAGAACGACTGACATTTATAGAATCTGATCTCAGGTCAGAATGGGTTCATCAGACCAGTGTGTGTCCAGTGGAAACCTCGTAATGAATCTGATCTCAGGTCAGAATGGGTTATTGACCTTGTGAAGTAACGAGCTGTGGAGTTTGAGGCTGTTTTGGCAGGTTCAGGTTCTCTCTCTCTCTCTCTCTGTTTACCCAGGAAATGCAAAACCATGGCGTGTCCAAATGTGAGTTTTGCATTTTTATTGTTTCTTGATGAAAACCAAAAGAACAAACAAACATTGCATTTGCCATGAGGGCGAATAATGACTTTTCTTCTTTTTCTTTGTTGTTTGTGTCCCCGACTGAATTAGTATATATGCTCTGTACAAATTGAGAAGTTGTCACGATAGACTGTGTCACTGAATTCATGTGAATATAGGCCCGTGGTTTATAGGTCCACATAGTCCAGGTGACTAAAATGTGACTAAAACTAGATGGAAAAGAGACCATACGACTAAAACATGAAAAAAATCTAAATTTGCTGCATAGAAACAACACTCCATGCCCCCCCCCCCCCCCCCCCCCCCACACTCACCTGTCCTAAGGTGCACTCCATGCCCCCCCCCCCCCCCCCCCCACTCACCTGTCCTAAGGTGCACTCCATGGCTCCCAGGAAGTCTGCGTCGCGGAGGCCGTTGTGGGCCGAGCTGATGTCGTGCAGCTCGAAGCGGAGCCTCTGCACCTCCTCGAAGTAGAAGTCCACCAGGAAGATCTTGGAGAAGACGGGGTTGATGCTGCTGCGGATCACCTCCGTTCGGTCCACCTGCGTGACGAGGGAGCACGGTGAGGCCGGGAAAACACCCACGTTATGACGAGGGAGCACAGTTCTCCCCGTGTCCCCTAAGGGTAGGTAGTGGTACCCTCACATGTTCTCCCCGTGTCCCCTAGGGTAGGTACCCTCACATGTTCTCCCCGTGTCCCCTAGGGTAGGTACCCTCACATGTTCTCCCCGTGTCCCCTAAGGGTAGGTATACCCTCACATGTTCTCCCCGTGTCCCCTAAGGGTAGGTACCCTCACATGTTCTCCCCGTGTCCCCTAAGGGTAGGTACCCTCACATGTTCTCCCAGTGTCCCCTAGGGTAGGTACCCTCACATGTTCTCCCCGTGTCCCCTAGGGTAGGTACGCTCACATGTTCTCCCCGTGTCCCCTAGGGTATAGGTACCCTCACATGTTCTCCCCGTGTCCCCTAGGGTAGGTACCCTCACATGTTCTCCCCGTGTCCCCTAGGGTAGGTACCCTCACATGTTCTCCCCGTGTCCCCTATAGGGTAGGTACCCTCACATGTTCTCCCCGTGTCCCCTAGGGTAGGTACCCTCACATGTTCTCCCCGTGTCCCCTAGGGGTAGGTACCCTCACATGTTCTCCCCATGTCCCCTAAGGGTAGGTACCCTCGCATGTTCTCCCCGTGTCCCCTAGGGTAGGTACCCTCACATGTTCTCCCCGTGTCCCCTAAGGGTAGGTACCCTCGCATGTTCTCCCCCCGTGTCCCCTAGGGTAGGTACCCTCACATGTTCTCCCCGTGTCCCCTAAGGGTAGGTACCCTCGCATGTTCTCCCCGTGTCCCCTAAGGGTAGGTACCCTCGCATGTTCTCCCCGTGTCCCCTAAGGTAGGTACCCTCACATGTTCTCCCCGTGTCCCCTAAGGGTAGGTACCCTCGCATGTTCTCCCCGTGTCCCCTAAGGGTAGGTACCCTTGCATGTTCTCCCCGTGTCCCCTAAGGGTAGGTACCCTCACATGTTCTCCCCGTGTCCCCTAAGGGTAGGTACCCTCACATGTTCTCCCCGTGTCCCCTAGGGTAGGTACCCTCACAAAAAACATGCAGTAATCCTGGTCTCTATAAACTACCTCCCCCTGGCCAGCCAGGGCACCTGATGGAGGGGAAAGGAACTGGTCGGAGTAACGTGTTCCTTTCACGCGCTACGTCCGGCTGGGGAAACTCAGATGAAAAGAAGCAGCTTGGACTCCTCATGCATAGAAGGAGGAAGCATGAGGTCCCCCCCCCCCCCCCAGTTTGGCAGAGAAAGTGTAGTGCCAAGGATTACATTAGATAATTGACACATGGGATAAAGATTTTAAGTAAAAAAATAAATAAAAAAGAGAGAAAAAGCACTGCTATACGAGCTTGTAGATCTGCTATTTTCTTGAATCGTGAAAACGTGGCGCAAATCTTGGAATATATATTCTTTCAGTCAACGTTTTTTAACTCAAATCTTTGCTTCTGGGTGGGGGGGGGGTCCCTGCATGGAACAACATGTTTTCAGATGGGGGTCGGCGGCCAATCACAGATATTTTTGGGGGTCCTTGACGTGAAAATGTTTGAGAACGAACGACTGACACGGAAAATTTTAGGTTTATCTGAAAAATGTCAGGATTGAGAGGAAGGGATTTGACCCGACGCTGTGGAATAACTTACCACTCTGCTTGAGAAACAGCTGTGTCTGTTGGCATCTTCAATTAACCCATTCTGACCTGAGATCAGATTCATACGAGGTTTCCACTGGACACACACTGCGTCTGATTAACCCCTTCTGACCTGAGATCAGATTCTAAAAATGTCACAGTCGTTCTTCGATTTTTCAAAAATAGCAGACCTACAAGCTCGTAGCGCGCCACTCGGTGGCGCGCTATGAGCTTGTAGATCTGCTATTTTTCAATAGCTAAAGCATGACATGATGCCAACACCCAAAATGGGTTCCCGTTCAGAATGGGTTAAGAAGCTACTGAAGACGCATTTGTACCGCAAACATTTTGGCTTTGCTCCAGTGATTTCTATGTACTGTTCTTATCTTATCTATTTCTAGGTATACTGTCTTTGCTGCTTCCGTTTCTTATTTCATTGTTGGTTTATTTTTTGATTGAGAATGTTCTTGTTTTATTCCTTTTATTGTATTGTACAGCACCTTGTAACAACTGTTTTGAAATGTGCTCTATGAATAAAATTACATTACCTTACCTTACCTGACATCGAAATTACTAAAATGTCTTTTCTGAAATACCTGTTTCTATGTCAGTGGTGCTTAACCTTTTTCATGTCAAGGACCCCCAGAATTATCTGTATTTGGCCGCGGGGACCCCCATCTGAAAGCATGTAGTTCCAGACAGTGACCCCCCCCCCCCCCCAAAAAAAGCAAAGACTTGAGTTAAAAAGTTCGCTCTGAAAGAATATATATATATTCAAAGATTTGCGTCACGTTTTCACAATCTTTTTAAAATTAACAGACCTACAAGCGAGTGCCGCGCTCTACGAGCTTGTATGTAGATCTGCTATTTTTCAACAGCTAAAGCATATAACATAATGCTTAAAACACCGAAAAGGGAGTTCCCACCCACCCAGAATGGATTAAACGAGCAGTTTGACTTCCCAATAAAGTGTTATGAGGTGTTTTATACAACTTGGCTCGTTTGGAGCGATTTTTACACCTCGGATGTAGCTTTTTCAGAGCGCTCCACGCACGCGCACACACACGAGCACACGCGCACACACACACGCGCACACACACGAGCACACGCACACACGCGAGCGCAGTCATTATTGCATGCAGGCTTTGCACCTCTCAACGTGATAATTGGTGATTCTTTTCCGAGACAGATATATAAAGTCGTGCTGCAGGCAAGCTGTTCCCTCCAACGTATAAATAGAGCGTGGAAGCTGATATAGCGTTGAATTTATTATATATTATATTATGTTATATTATACTTATATCGCTGTCAGGGTGCGATCAGAGGACCCAAAAGCAGTACGACCAAAAGGCAAGATTATTAACCCATTCCGAGATCAGATTCATATACGAGGTTTCCACTGGACACACACTGGGTCTGATTAACCCATTCTGACCTGAGATCAGATTCTAAAAATGTCAGTCGTTCTTCGATTTTTCAAAAATAGCAGACCTACAATTAGCAGCTCAATTAGCAGCTCATAGCGCGCCACTCGGTGGCGCGCTATGAGCTTGTAGATCTGCTATTTTTCAATAGCTATAAAGCATAACATGATGCTATAACACCAAAATGGGTTCCTGTTCAGAATGGGTTAAACTATAACTTCCCATAAAATGGGACAGGCAAAAACAAGGACACAGTAAACACGCGGACATGATCTGACATTAAAGGGACTGAACTGAACAAACTGGGGTATATAAATAGACAAAGACTAACTAGACATGCAGGTGAACTCAAAATACAATCAGACACAGGATAGGCTAACAGGACAAAGAGGACACACACAGGTGAAAACACTGACACATCACAAGGTATAGGTGAGGCAAGGTAGGGAACAGCAGCTATAGGCAGACAGGAAACACTATAGGGACCATACTACAAAATAAGATACGCAAAACCAACAGGGTAACAGAAAACCGAACAGAACAAGACATACCATGGCAAAATACTGAACATAAAACAACCACATAACCATTGAGGTCAAGCCACATATCACTGACCTCATCTCCATATATGGAGCTGACCTGTTCCGACGTGTCAGAACAGCCCCTCCCCGCCCCCACCCCGTCCTTCCTGTTCTGACATGCTGATTGATCTTCTGACCTCATCAAACCCTGTACACTCAAGACACGCTCCATATATGGCCAGTACAGAATTCATTCCATATGTTGATCTGACCTCATCAAACCCTGTACACTCAAGACACGCTCCATATATGGCCAGTACAGAATTCATTCCATATGTTGATCTGACCTCATCAAACCCTGTACACTCAAGACACGCTCCATATATGGCCAGTGCAGAATTAATTCCATATGTTGATCTGACCTCATCAAACCCTGTACACTCAAGACACGCTCCATATATGGCCAGTACAGAATTCATTCCATATGTTGATCTGACCTCATCAAACCCTGTACACTCAAGACACGCTCCATATATGGCCAGTGCAGAATTAATTCCATATGTTGATCTGACCTCATCAAACCCTGTACACTCAAGACACGCTCCATATATGGCCAGTGCAGAATTAATTCCATATGTTGATCTTGCCACAGCGCCAGCACTCGCCCAGCAGTCTGCCGTCTGCCGTCACCCTAGCCGCAATTTGCAACTCTAGATTTTTTTACAATTGGTTGAATCTAGAGTTGCAATAACCTCCATCGACTTCCTATGCATGTTTTTTGGTTTGTGATCTCCTGGTCTTAAATTACGTTAAACTCACCAACATTGCAGCTGTAGTCCAAGCTTGAATTATCCTCTTTCGATCTGGTGTCGCTTGTTTATCATAAAAGTCCCCCGTAAAGATGTTATGAGATACTTTATGTCCAAAATATTCCAAGAGTGACAATATCGAGCCGCCATTTTGATTTTTGCAACGTGCCGTAAAACAAGATGTGAGGGGGAGCGCTTGTTTAATAGAATCTTACCTGCGCAGGTAAGACACCCAAAGAAGAGGCCGACGCCGTAGGGAGGGAGGGACGCTATTAAACAAGCACTCCCCCTCACATCTTGTTTTACGGCATGTTGCAAAAATCAAAATGGCGGCTCGATATTGTCACTCTTGGAATATTTTGGACAGAAAGTAGCTCATAACATGTCTACGGGGGACTTTTATGATAAACAAGCGACACCAGATTGAAAGAGGATAATTCAAGCTTGGACTGCAGCTGCAAAGTTGGTGAGTTTAACGTAATTTAAGACCAGGAGATCACAAACCAAAAAACATGCATAGGAAGTCGATGGAGGGTATTGCAACTCTAGATTCAACCAATTGTAAAAAAAATCTAGAGTTGCAAATTGCGGCTACCGTCACCCAGGCGTGCACACCACCTCACCCTTTAGGGTGATTGATGTCGCTTCTCTCCCTCAGGGTGTCTTACTGCAGTCTACTTTATAGATTATTATTATTATTATTATTATTACAAAACATACATTACCTCTCAGAGTTATAGACCCCACAAACAACAACTGGGTCTTTTGTATGTACACACACACACACACGCGCACGCGCACACACACACACACACACACACACACAGGAAGACTTATTATTATTGGAAGGCGAATAAGAATGATTTATCTCTCTCTCTCTCTCTCTCTCTCTCTCTCTCTCTCTCTCTCTCTCTCTCTCTCTCTCTCTCTCTCTCTCTCTCTCTCTCTCTCTCTCTCTCTCTCTCTCTCTCTCTCTCTCTCTCTCTCTCTCTCTCTCTCTCTCTCTCTCTCACATTCCAAATATTGGAAATATTACAGTGTTTCAAAACAATAAAGGCTTTCTCAAAACCTCACACTGCACAAAATGCTAAACCCATAATTATGACTGCTCCTTTGCAAGATGACTCTTTGCCATCAAATCTCTTGACTGTTCAAAACATGGAAGTGGTGTTTTCATTTGGTATCCACAGCAGCACAGCCATATTATTTTCAAATGCCTCACAGCTCACACACACATGCCCAACAGCCTGGAATAAATTACCACTGCGGATCAGACACCCATTTGGTGTTAGCATCATGTCATGCTTTAGCTATTGAAAAATAGCAGATCTACAAGCTCATAGCGCGCCACCGAGTGGCGCGCTACGAGCTTGTAGGTCTGCTATTTTTGAAAAATCGAAGAACGACTGACATTTTTTAGAATCTGATCTCAGGTCAGAATGGGTTCATCAGACCAGTGTGTGTCCTAGTGGAAACCTTGTATGAATCTGATCTCAGGTCAGGTCAGAATGGGTTAAGTAAGACACAGCTTAAGACTCACCTTTTTATACTCTTGTTTTTAGTCAAGCATCCAGAATCCAGAACCACCAAACAGCTCTAAATGGGCTTCAGGACTTTAAGTAGGTTTGCCAGGCAACACACCTGCAACCACTGACTGATTGGGTCTGAATTGGGCCGAACCATTTCCTGATTGGGTCTAAATGGGGCCGAACCATTTCCTGATTGGGTCTAAATGGGGCCGAACCATTTCCTTTCCATTATCTGTGGACAATTAAGGTTTCTGTGTTCAAAGAGAGACTCCGAAAACAAAGTGAGAAGTGAGAAGAAAAGTTAAACATCTACAAGTCTAAATTAAACGTACTGTTACTGTCTTTTGTGTGCGTGTGTGTGTGTGTGTGTGTGTGTGTGTGTGTGTGTGTGTGTGTGTGTGTGTGTGTGTGTGTGTGTGTGTGTGTGTGTGTGTGTGTGTGTGTGTGTGTGTGTTATATATATATATATATATGTGTATACACACACACTGTATATGGATGTGACTATGTGTTGCATGTTTTTTTGGGGTTTTTTAATATATATATTTTACCCCACGATTTTGTAACCCATTTTTCACACCCTCCACCAACCTGGGGAGAGCAACGGACTTGAACTCATGCTTCCTTCATGCCTGAGTGTCCAAGTCGTGGCTCCTTTACAACCTGACAGGGGGAGTTTCCCTGGTTGGACGTAGCGTAGCGCGTGGAAGGAACACGTTATTCCAACCAGTTCCTTTTCCCCCTCCATCAGGCGCCCCGGCTGGCCAGGGGGAGGCAGTTTAGTGACCAGGATTACTGCATGTTTTTTGTGAGGGTATACCTATACCCTAGGGCAGGGGTCTGCAACCTTTTTCACATGAAGTGCCATGTTTTCATTTGTGTGATAGTCAGTGTGCCATATATAATTATGACTGTCCATATAGGATACATATAACGGGCTTAGAAATATTTTCAGGATGTAATGATCATTAAGCCAGTGTGCCAGTGATCACCCTCTCCCCTGTGCCAATGTTGCCTACCCCTGCCCTAGGGGGACACGGGGAGAACATGCAAACTCCACACAGAGTCCCATACTTGTTTACTTTGCCAGTCCTTTTGCCAATCAATCAACCATCCAATATCACGCCTGAGGGCTTTCCGGCGGCGGCGGCGGCGGGGGTCTCTGGTGGCGTCTGACATGGGATTTGTTCAAATTGGAAAATGACGAGGGGGTGACTGGCCGGTTCAGGCAGTTAACCCATTCTGAACGGGAACCCATTTTGGTGTTAGCATCATGTTATGCTTTAGCTATTGAAAAATAGCAGATCTACAAGCTCATAGCGCGCCACCGAGTGGCGCGCTACGAGCTTGTAGGTCTGCTATTTTTGAAAAATCGAAAGAACGACTGACATTTTTTTAGAATCTGATCTCAGGTCAGAATGGGTTCATCAGACCAGTGTGTGTCCAGTGGAAACCTTCGTATGAATCTGATCTCAGGTCAGAATGGGTTAAAGCCTGATGTACATTTAGATATGCGCAGGTGGCCCGGCTCCACGCGTATGAAAATTAATTAATTCATACATTGGAGAAAAAAAAAAAAAAAGGGCCTGCCTGTCTGTCTACGAGGCGAGCTCCCGACACGGTCGCACCGTGTGAGCTTGTAGATCTAGAGCTTGTTGATCAGAGCTTGTAGATCAGGTATATTGGAGAGAGAGAGAGAGAGAGAGAGACATTAGGAAACATGGAGAGAGAGAGAGAGAGAGAGAGAGAGAGAGAGAGGACTGATTTGCACAAACGATTGCGGCCGGGCCGGGAATCGAACCGGGGACAGCCCCCCCCACGTTGCCTCAGCGATCCTCTTCAACTGTGTGTGCGTGTGTGTGTGTTTGTGTGTGCGTGCGTGTGCGTGCGTGTATGTTTGTGTGTGCATGCGTGCGTGCGTGTGCGTGCGTGCGTGCGTGTGTGCGTGTATGTTTGTGTGTGCGTGTGTGCGTGCGTGCGTGCGTGCCGTGCATTACCTCGAACCACTGGCCGTGCGACTGCATCTTGAGCACCACGCAGGGGTCGGGCTTGGAGAGCGCGTCGCGGTCAGAGATCCCTCGGGACGCCACCCTCAGCTCCACCTGATTGGTCAGACACATTTTGGTGTTAGCAT